>NC_054384.1:43965987-44220987 GCF_017654675.1 Xenopus laevis | reverse complement strand
CAGTAATATAAATGAAAAAATGTTGTACACTTTCTTGCTCTCTTTATTTAAAAACCATCATGGTAAGGAGGGAAATGGTAATGCAGGACAGGGGGGCACTGATTGAAGCTCTTGCCTAGGGTGTCAAACTACCTTGTACCTGCCCTGGCAAGGATGTCACTCATATGTGAAAAAAGCTAAGTCATATAGGACATACCCATAAATCCATATGCCTCCTCCTCCCCCTCCCCTGCCCTACCCCAGCATATGATTAAACACCTTAGGGGCCACTAACAATTTTCAAATGCTAACAAACCCCCAGAACAAAAAGTATGACACACACAGGGAGCATAGGGAAGACAGAACAGAGCAGGAGACAGGAATCAGGACCAGTCTAATATGTACTACATACAGTGACAGTGCTGGTGCCCCATTAGCATTTTGAATAAAATGTGAACAGGTGAACAATGTGGGCAGTTTGAGTCTGGGTCTCAGGTGTGAACAATAGAGGTGTCACAAGTGTGAACAATACAGGGGGATCACAGGTGTGAACAATGCAGGGGATTAGTCTGAATTTGAGGTTTAGAAAATGCAGGGACCAGTTAATCTCTGTAGTGATACCATTTAAATTTTACATATGGTAAACAGACACAGCAGGCAGACTTTGATGTGGAGGGCCACATGGGGGGGTCACGGACCACATGCGGCCCACGGGCCGCCAGTTGGACAACCCTGGCATAGCGTATTTGATTAATTTCAAATTTGTGATAGGTCAGATAATGCGGGAGTTTTTAAGATATTCTAATGTAATGTTATACAAATTCTCATTTTAAATAGTATGTGTGCATTCTGTGACTAATTTACTCAAATTTAATTCTGTTTTGTGGCAAAAAAAAAAACTAATTTGTGCCATTTTTCCCATTTTTGCATTTCTCTGTAAAGTGTGAGTCAATTCTCTAAATTGCTATATAAAGGTACTATCCAAAGTAAAGTCTACTCCCAGTCTACGATATCTGATATCGACTATATGGTATAGTATTTAGGGCTGAGCTCTCCAACCTTTTTTTAACCTTGAGCCAGATTCAAATGTAAAAAATGTTGGGGAGCAACTGTGTCCCTATGTGGACTGCCAGCCTACAGGAGGCTCTATTTGGCAGTGAACCTGGATAACACTAGAACTGGGAACTTATATGACAGTGTCACACACTGTAACCTTCAGCACTTTAATACCCCTCCGAACTGTGTCTGTAAATTACCCTCCCATTTAGACGGTCATGTCTCCATGAAACTGAGCACCTAATCTGTATTGTAATTTTATATGAAATGTATTTCTAATAATGCACTTAGATACTCATTATTGCAGTGACCCCCAAGGGGCACTATATAAATAAAAATATACATACATGCAGACAACTAGTTTTTATGCAACCAAAATTTGCCCAAAGAAAAGAACTGAAAAATAAGCACCTGCTTTGGGGTCACTGGGAGCAACATCCAAGGGGTTGGTGAGCAGCATGCTGCTCACAAGCCACTGGTTGGGGATCACAGCTCTAGGCAGTGCATTCAGGCAGTTATTTGGTGAGCTTTGGAACCTTTCTACTTACAAGCGCATACCAATATTATGATCTACAAAAATTTTATATATTAAAACATGGTCAAATGCGCATCTAATAGAACAGTACAAATGGGGCCACACACAGTCTATCTAGTTATCTAGTCCAAGACAGGCTGGTTCACTCTGTAATGATCCCAAATTTTGCATTGGCAAATAAAAGATAGAGCTTAGTCTTTAAAGACTGCCCATTCCCATTATCTCTTTTCAACCCCTGGTATTGCTGCTTTCCTCAAAGTGGACAAAGGTTGCTGCTCCCATGAAAAAGTACTAAAAACATGACCTACCCCTCTGTCAGGGGTCTCCAACCTTTTTTTACCAGTGAACCACATTTAAATGTAAAAAGTTGGAGACAACATAAACATGCAAATAGTCTTATTTGCTATTGGTAGCCTCGATGTTGACTTAAAGCCTACAGGGGGGCTCTGTTTGGCAGTACTCATGGTTTTTAACCAACTAAAGCTTGCCTTGAAGCCAGGAATTCAGAAAGGAGGACCGGACTTGAGGTCACTGGGAGCAACATCCAAGGGGCCGTAGAGCAACATGTTGCTCACAAGCTACCGGTTGGAGATCACCGATTTAGAGTATGCTTCAGAAGGCAGCTACATATACATATATATATAGCAATAACTCAGCATTCAGGACTTGCTTAAAAATTAAGATAAAAAATCCTCGTTTTATTGTGCAAAATCAAAATTCAGTACTAAAGTTATGGCATTTAAACAAAAACCTTGAAGATCCTTTAATATTTCTTAAGCATACCACCATCCCATTTCCCAGGAAACATCCCCACTTGCAAAAATACTAGTAAATGCAGCACCGCCATCTTCTTTTTTGGCTGTCATCACTCCTGCACCAGCAGCAAAAGCTGCTATAGCAATAATAAATGCTTAACTGTAAAAAAAAACATAGCTACTATGTTCCTGGCAGTTAAAGTCTTTGCTAGTTAAGCACATATATGTTGTGTTCTGGCAGCAACGGGTCAAAGTAAATTCCAAAAAGTTTTCTCTCAAGCCCCTTTTATGAATGACTTAGGCCTATAGCACCGGAAGTGTACTTCTTGCTAGCTAGATATTTTCTGTTAGTGCAGAAACATCTACGGTAATTGTGCCAGTGTACCAGACAATCCATATCCATGGATGGTCCCCAAAAAAATCACAGCAAGTTTTAAAAAAAAAAAAAAAAAAAAAAAAAAAAAAAAAAGTACTTATTCAAAGCCAGAAAACAGTTCACACAAATGTGCATCTTGGCACTCTCTGGAATGCATGAGACAAAACAAACTCGTGTATTTCTTTATTTTAGTCTTAACTACTTGTCTCTTATTTACAAGTGTTATACAACAGCTTTTGTGTCTTTTTCCCATGCTGGTGATATACTCGTATCTACCACTGGTTGCACAATAATACATATTCAGCAGTGCAGATTATTTCAGAGATACTTTTGATTTATAGTATGCTGAAACATTTTCCAACCTTCAGGTAACCTACATTTGAAAGGGTAAAAGAGAATTAGGGTGTCTGGACCCATTACCTCTCATTGTATTTAGATTGTCAGTACCCTCTGTCTTTGGCACGAAAACTCACATTAGAACATTTTAATTGCCACATGTACTAGCAGTGTCAGGCAGTTTCCATTAAGGCTTTGGCATACAGGACATATGTTCCACTTGCAATCAATGGCAGCCAGTCGTGTTGCTGCCATGAGTTGAGAAACTCACCTCCTGTGGCAGCAAACTACAAATGACCAGGGTCAGTAAAATGTTGCTCCTGGTAACTTAAAAAGCAAAAGTCCAATTCTGGCAATGTGCCCCCTCAACCCACTCTGATGCTCAGAAAGATAAGCCCTGTTTGCGCAGTGGGTCGGCTTCTGAAATGCCACCTCAGGGCAGTGAGGACCCCAGAAACACCCCTCGCAACAGCTAAAATGCAACATTACCATTTAAAAAAAAAAAAAGCACCTTGAGTGAGTGAGTATTGAAAGGCAGACTTTCAACTAACGTTGCAATGTGTGCATTAGCCACAATGCATTTCATATTATCGTAAGGACAGACAAGCATACAAGGCTGTTTTAACCACCACTAGCTTTCCCTCGTAGCTCTGACAGTCCAAACTACTTATGGTGATGGCAGAAAGAGCATTAGGTCATCCATGGAATTTCATGCGAAATGGCAAGTAGTTTTTGGGAGGGAGGTTTGTGGCTGTGTAGTTCCACTACTGGGAAAGTTTGCTTTAATTTTTTTTATGTATTATTATAGCTTTTATACATACATTTTAAATTGTGAGTTTCTGCCATATGGCAATTCCATATTTGTATATAGACGTTGACAACATCCTAGTGATTTGGTGACTCATGTGGGCACATTCTGTAGTAATCTTTTGCTTTGTGGGTTAGCACAAAATTTTGTGTTTCCATGAGAAACTGATGGTTTTGGAAGTGTTCTGTGTTGTACCATTTAAGTGTTAAGGAGGAAGTGTAGCGTATCGGGTGAAAGTTTGAATTTTGGCAGATTTTAAATGGATAAATATGTCTTTTTACTCCAACCTACCAAACTGCAAGTTCTACATTTATGAAATTTACAGCATCTTATTGCCAACATATGCTTACGTACAAAGACAAAAAATCGTACCTATGTCATAGGTCTTCCTAAAAGTTGGATATGATTACAAACCAGAGAATTGAGAATAAAGTACTGCATTTTTTGTTTTCATTTAGATACCAGTCAATCTGGGCAAAACAATACCACAGCTGACAATGATGGGCTGCCATGTGGGCTAAGATGGTGGTAGTGTTTGAGGAGAGTACAACTGGGTAGTCCAGATGCAGGGACAAAAGCAGGCATCTGGTCTACCCAGCTCTACTCTCCTCAAACACAAGGGGAAGGCAGTTCGGGGAGATTGTCGCCCCGAAGAAGAGGAGATTTGTCGCTCCCATCGTTTGGCCAGACCCCAAGAGCCACAAGACTACAGTCTAGGGCAGTGGTCCCCAACCAGTGGCTTGTGAGCAACATGTTTCTCACCAACCCCTTGGATGTTTCTCCCAGTGGCCTGAAAACGTGATTATTTTTGAATTTCTGACTTGGAGGCAAGTTTTGGTTGAATAAAAACAACATGTACTGCCAAACAGAGTCTCCTGTAGGCTGCATAAGGGCTAGCAATAGCCAATTACAGGCCATATTTGGCACCCCCAGGAATTTTTTTCATGCCTGTTTTGCTCTCCAACTCTTTTTACATTTGAATGTGGCTTACAGGTACAAAAGGTTAGGGACCCTTAGTCTAGGGGCTGAAGACCAAGCATGGAGCAAAGTGGTGTTTTTAAAAGTCCCACCACCACTATGACCAATTGTAAAATGTAATCAGTGTGTCAGTTAAGAGGTTAAATTTGGGTCGAATGCTGTTATGGGTGCTTTGAATGAGTGTTGTTTAAAGAAGAAGAAGCCAAAAGAGGACATAAACATTGGTGTTTTAATACATTCTCTCCCACCATTTGTCTTCAAATCATAACATCCATAAACGTATTACATACAATTGAAATTCATTAACAGCTAGAGAACTTATGGCTGATAGGATGTGTTAAAAGTAACATAAAAATGAATGGCGTTCTTTAAAAATGATGTACTGTTACCTTATTACAAATAAATATGCTGTGTTTTCATCAGAGGATCAAATATAGTTTTATAAATACGATGCTGTGTAGCCATGGAGGCAGCCGTTCAAGGGAACAAAAATAGAAGTTTTAGGGCTTTAGGCTCATGTCCCAGTTGGTCCCACTGCAAAATTATTTTCAACCCCTTAAACATTATGGAGTATGTTTTTTCTCCAAATATACTAACTGATTATCAGTCTGACTTGCTGGGGCTTCTATTGATAGGCCCTCTGGAAGTCACGGGCTCTACCTATATAGTCACACCCCTGAACACAATTATTTAGGCAGTTAACCAGGGAGAGAAACCGGCACCAAAAATAATTCATAATATGGACAGAAATTGACCATTTGTTGTTAAACTGCTAATAAAATTGTAAAAAAATATGAATTTATCAAACTTGTCTTATTTACTTACCCGCACCAGATTGCTGACAGCCGCTTGCACAGCAGCTACGGGAGCAGTGAGCTCAGGTATTGCTTTGCCATCCACTTCGCCTTCTTCATGCATAATAACCAAATGCGATATTTGCTGGGCCACTGGCTCCAGGATGCTCTCTATAGTCTTTGTATGGAAGACCGGCATCTTGGCAATAGGTTTGTGCCTCAGATAAGGAATATAACTGCTTTAGACCAAGGTTAGTCGTAGCAACCTGAACTTGCCACAGCCCGTAAGCGATTTGTCTTTCCGTCTAGTCTCCCGGAGCCACCCAGAGATATGTCCACAACTGTTCGTTGCGAAACTGGTTTGTCAAAACCACAATACAGTTTCAGGCCCCGCACCTACCCTAACTCTGCCTGAATTTATAGGTTGCCCCACCCATTCTCAGTGAAAGAGATGCAGATAAGGAGTGTGGGTTTTGTAGCCTTAACTCCTCAACATCGACTATTACACTTTATCAGGGGTTCAGCTATCTTGCAACTCGTTCTCTTTCCGTATCGATCCTTTGGCACTGTCTTCAGATTCAATCGCTCGAAGAGGTTTTGCTGTACGAACACTTCCAAATAGTGCTGCTCCACGCTCTCCCCCACCGCTTGGTGACATCAGCTACCACGCCTCCAAAAATACGGACCAACAAACCTTACTTGCTGCTCTTTTGTATTGGCTACTGCCCTTGCCACTCACACAAAACACATTGCCCTTATCCCGTTGTGATGATGTCACGCGTCACGATCGCCATATAAGGAGAAACCTGGAAAAAGGATGGCGTGGGATTCCTATGGTGTTGACGTATCGGCATGAATGTCCCGCAAAGGCCAAGAATGTGATTATTTAGATGAGTGTCTTTGGAAGGGCGTTGTTGTCGTGGATTTTAGTATCCCAGAAATACGAGATTACGATGTTAACCGGATTTTTTTTAAGTAAAATATAATCGTGCTTCTAATTTATTGAATAGCTGTTTCGGAAACAATATGATTTAGGAGAGGCTGATTGCATGAGCCTACATTTTTTTTCTATTTTGTACTTTATGCTTCTCTGTGTTTTATAACAATGACATTTATTGGTCGGTTACTTATAAAAGAAAGCAGTTCTTATTCCTGGATTTTCTAGATACAAACAGTATATACTTGATTTGGCATGTATTCTAGTAACCATTTAATCAGATATTGTAAAATTGTGTAAGAAAATATATATAGTGCTGTACTGTATCCCATAAGTATTTAGTGGCCATGCAAAATAATATATTTCATATAGTCAAATACAAGAGTCCTCTGCACTCAACCCATTATCAATATATTTAAGACAGCGACTTTTTGTGCATACTGCTACTAAAAAATGCCTTACCCTTTAAACAAAACATTGTTTGTCCATATATTGCAATATATTTAAGATGGCCAACTACGTCAAAGTCATCCCATATCTGGCCAGTCCTATGCTCAATTTTATCTGATTCATTAAGAATTCTATTGCTTCATTATAGATTTTACAAAGGGACTAGGTTTTACCTGCAACTTACTTGCTGCTTTCAAAGTAAACCCCCATACTTGGCTGCCCTTTTATTAGACACCAGTGGGATCACCTGACTATAGCTGGGAGGGGTGGGAGCTACAACATGGAGCTGGTCACTGCTCCTGTATAACTATAACAAACAAGGGAAAGTTGTGCTCACCACTATTTTTTAAAAACATTAGGCGGGGGTGCAATGAGGCTGTGACCACAAAATACATATAGTCAAATACAAGAGTCCTCTGCACTCAACCCATTATCAATATATTTAAGACAGTGACATTTTGTGCATACTGCTACTAACAAATGCCTTACCCTTTAAACAAAACAGGGATTGTTTGTCCATATATTGCAATATATTTAAGCTGGCCAACTACGTCAAAGTCATCCCATATCTGGCCAGTCCTATGCTCAATTTTATCTGATTCATTAAGAATTCTATTGCTTCATTATACATTTTACAAAGGGACTAGGTTTTACCTGCAACTTACTTGCTGCTTTCAAAGTAAACCCCCATACTTGGCTGCCCTTTTATTAGACACCAGTGGGATCACCTGACTATAGCTGGGAGGGGTGGGAGCTACAACATGGAGCTGGTCACTGCTCCTGTATAACTATAACAAACAAGGGAAAGTTGTGCTCACCACTATTTTTTAAAAACATTAGGCGGGGGTGCAATGAGGCTGTGACCACAAAATACATATAGTCAAATACAAGAGTCCTCTGCACTCAACCCATTATCAATATATTTAAGACAGCGACATTTTGTGCATACTGCTACTAAAAAATGCCTTACCCTTTAAACAAAACAGGGATTGTTTGTCCATATATTGCAATATATTTAAGATGGCCAACTACGTCAAAGTCATCCCATATCTGGCCAGTCCTATGCTCAATTTTATAATATATTTCATGCCTACTTTAAAAACTGTTTGCACAGATATGTCTATAGGTCTAATTAAAGGGGGGGTCATCTTTAAATTAACTTTTAGGGGCACATTTACTTAGCTCGAGTGAAGGATTAGAAGAAAAAAACTTTGACTATTCAACCATTCGATAGTCGAAGTACTGTCTCTTTAAAAAAACTTCGACCACCTACTTAGCCACCTTAAACCTACCGAGCACCAATGTTAGCCTATGGGGAAGGTCCCCAAAGGCTTTCCTAGCAATTTGTGATCAAAGGAAAACCGTTCGATCGATGAATCAAAATCCTGCGAATCATTCGAACCGATTTTTCGTTCGGCCGAATGAATTGCTGTAAATACTTCGACTTCGAAGGATTGAACTTCGACCTCGAATATCGAGGGTTAATTAACAATCGATATTCGACCCATAGTAAATGTGCCCCATAGTGTGGTGACACGCTAAAATTCCGGGGAGATTAGTCGCCGAGCGACAAATCTCTTCTTCGGGTGACTAATCTCCCGAAAAGCCTTCCCGCCAGCTATAATGTAAATTGCCGGTGGGATTGTTTTCCTAAGGCTTTTTGGAGAGATTAGTCTCCCGAAGAAGAGGAGATTATTCGCTGGGCAACTAAACTCCCCCCCTGTCAGGAATCAAGGCGAGTCTGAAGGTATGAGCCTCCCCCATGCTTCCCACTGAGTTGCGCCCTGAAGGTTGGTACAGGACGGTCCCAGATAAGGAATAGCAGGAGTGCTAAGTGAGCCGGCAGAAATAACAGTTCGTAATAAGGACTCAGCACTTATCTGCAGTAGAAGAAGCGAAGTCAGGAACAAGCCGGGTCATACACAGGAAACAATCAAGAAACAGGCGCAGTTGAGGGAAATCCAGTAGAGTAGTCAGGGAAGCCAAGGTCGAGATCAGGAGAAGTAAATACAGGAATCCAGGGATAATCAGGAGAGTAGTCAGGAACAAGCCGTAGTCGTAATCAGAATAAATCATCAGTAGAAATACGCTTAGTGTCAGTAGAGACGATCACCTCGCATTGAGCCTAGGCCGGAGTGACCTTTTAACCCCAGGACGCATGTTGGTGTCAGAACGTGCGCCTGCGTCAGAGCGCAAGCCTGCGTCCGAACGCGCGCACGTAAATGCGCGCCCGCGCCAGAACGCGTGCGCGTCTGAACGAGCGCGCAAATCAGAACACGCGCCTGAACTAGCAACAAGCGCCGGTGTGGGGATATTGGCCCGAGGAGACGTCGGCTCAGCTTGAGCCAGATCTGCTGGGAACTGACATTGCCCCCCCTCAATATGCAACCTCCGGGTGCATGTGGGAGCCAGCCTGTCCGGATGAGATTTATGAAACAACTCAATAAGTTGAGGAGCATGTAAATTACTCACGGGTTCCCAGGAATTTTCTTCTGGAGGAAAACCTTTCCACTGGATCAAGTATTGAAGCCGACCTCGCCGGAATCTAGAGTCCAAGACAGCCTCCACTTCAAGTTCCTCGACACCTTCAATAGATACTGGAGCTGGAGGACTGTGATCTCTCCCCGAAAAAGTGTTCTTCACAACTGGTTTCAATAAAGCGACATGAAAAACAGGGTGAATTCTGTAAGTAGCTGGCAATTTGAGCTTGAAAGTTACCTCGTTCACGCGTCGAATAATGGAAAAAGGACCCAAAAATCGTTGACCCAACTTCTTAGACGGACACGGAAGTTTGATGTGCCGGGTAGACAACCACACCAAGTCTCCAACTTGAAACTCAGAACCCTTCCTCCTCTTACGATCAGCAAAAACCTTGAAGTTGTTCTGTGCTTGAGACATTGCTTGTTGAATTCTTAGGGTATTATCAAGAAGAAAAGAAAGTCTCTCTTGAACCGCGGGCACCTCTATTCCCTTAGGAAGGTTAGGAAGCACGTGTGGATGGAAACCATAGTTAGCGAAAAAAGGAGTTTGCTTGGTGGAGGAATGAAGAGCATTATTGTAGGAGAACTCAGCCAACGGTAAAAGTTCACTCCAATTGTCCTGGAGGAAGGACGAGAAACAACGGAGGTATTGTTCCAACGTCTGGTTAGTCCTCTCTGTCTGCCCATTGGATTGTGGATGAAAAGCCGTGGAAAAGGCCAACTTGATTTTTAGAGCTTTGCACAATGCTCTCCAAAATTTAGACGTAAACTGTACTCCCCGATCTGACACAATCTCATCTGGAACTCCATGGAGCCTGACAATTTCTTTAATAAACACCTCAGCCGTAGAAGATGCCGAAGGTACTCCGGAGAGGGGAACAAAATGTCCCATCTTGGAGAGTCGATCCACAATTACAAAAATTGTATTGTATCCTTGCGAGGGAGGAAGCTCTACAATGAAATCAACAGAAATGGAACCCCACAATCGAGTAGGCACTGGTAAAGGACGTAGCAACCCCAGAGGTTTAACATGTGAATCCTTAAACCGGGCACAAGTCTCACAAGAGGATACGTAATCTTTGCAGTCCTTAGCCATGTGAGGCCAGAAAAAAAATCTCTGAGCAAGATCCAGAGTCTTGACATAGCCCATATGACCCGCCAATGGGTGATCATGAAGTAATTTTAGAGTCTCCAAACGAAGCGATTCTGGAATGAAGACCTTGTCTTTCAAAAAAAATAACCCATCGCAAACTTGTAACTCCCCGTGTGGAGATAAAGAAGAGGACGCCTCCTTGATCTTTGACAAAAGTTCACTCTGTAGAAGAAAGAAATTTTGAGGACGTAGTATCGTATCCGGAGGAAAAGGATCCTCTTCCTGACTGTGTAACCGTGAAAGAACATCAGCTTTCTTGTTCTTAGAGCCAGGCCTATAGGTTATATGGAAATTAAAACGAGAAAAAAACAATGCCCACCTGGCTTGTCTTGGTTTAAGACGTTTGGCGGTCCGTAGATATTCCAGATTTTTATGGTCTGAAAAAATAATAATCGGGTGCAACGCTCCTTCCAACAGATGACGCCATTCTTCAAATGCTGCCTTAATGGCCAAGAGTTCCCCGTCGGAAACATCATAATTCTTCTCCGAAAGGGAGAGTTTCTTAGAAAAGAAAGCCACAGGATGAAGAGCGTTGTTATTGCCGGTCCTCTGAGATAAAATAGCACCAATAGCAGTTTCAGACGCATCAACTTCCAGAATGTATGGCAGTACAGGGTTAGGATGTTTTAAGACTGCAGCAGATGTAAATAGACGTTTCAATTGATCGAACACCTCTTGTGCTTGTGTAGTCCACTGAAAGGTTTTAGTGGAACTAGTTAAATCTGTGATAGGAGCGATGATCTTAGAAAAGTCCTTAATAAACTTTCTATAAAAATTAGCAAATCCGACGAAACTTTGTACTGCTTTCCGGGAAGAAGGAACAGGCCAATCTAGAATAGCGGACACCTTCTTCTTGTCCATGCAGACTCCATCAGAGGAGATCACAAACCCCAGGAACTCCACTGAAGATTTGCAGAATTCACACTTCTCCAGTTTGGCGTACAAACGATGAGTTCGCAGACGGTTAAAAACCTTTCTTAGTTGAACCTCATGGTCCTGTTCGGAGGAAGAAAAAATTAAGATATCGTCTAGATAGACAATCAAAAATTGATGCAAAAAATCTCTGAAAATATCATTAACAAAATGCTGAAAAGTAGCGGGAGCGTTGCATAAACCAAATGGCATAACGAGGTACTCATAATGTCCAAAACGTGTTCGGAAAGCTGTCTTCCACTCATCTCCTTGACGAATCCTTACTAAATTATATGCCCCCCGCAAGTCTAATTTAGAAAAAATCTTAGCCCTATGAAGGTTCTGGAATAATTCAGGAATAAGAGGTAACGGATAACGATTTTTTACAGTGATCTGATTTAAGTGTCTGTAATCAGTGCAGGGACGTAAGGAATGGTCCTTCTTTTCCACAAAGAAAATACCCGCCCCTGCAGGTGACGTGGAAGGGCGAATAAACCCTTTCTTCAAATTCTCGTTGATATAATCTTTCAGGACCAACAGTTCAGGCTCAGACAGAGGGTAGATGCGTCCGAAAGGAATAGGAGCCCCAGGAAGCAAATCTACAGGACAATCATAAATTCGATGAGGAGGTAATGTGTCCGCTCCTTTTTGATCAAAGACATCCATGTAGTCCTGAAGAAATGAAGGAATAGCCTGAAAACGAGGATCTTGAGGTGAACACAAGGCAAATGCTTTAGAAGTGGTTCTGGGCATGATGAAATGGGAAATACAAGCCACAGACGAAAATTGCAATAACCCAGTGCTCCAATTTATTGAGGGATTGTGTAATTTCAACCATGGGAAACCAAGAATCAAAGGAAAAAGAGGAGAAGACACCACATCAAAAGACAAAGTCTCAAAATGATTAGAGTCAGTAATAACAATAAGTGGTGTGGTCTCTAACATCACTGGTCCAGAGGAAAGTTGGGAGCCATCTGCTGTCCTTACAAGAAACGGCTGAGTCTTGGGTCGGGTCGGAATATTGTGAGTTTTAATAAACTCCGTATCGACAAAACAACCACAGGCTCCCGAGTCTATGACGACCTTACTCTCTAGAAACCCTTGGGGCCACTGTAGAGAAATAGGAACAACGAGCATAGGCAATTCTCGAGAGATGGAAGGTGAGGATGGAAGACAGGTTGGATGAATATGCTTACCCCCTGGCCGGGTAGGACAGTTCCTCAGGAAATGACCAGAAAGACCGCAGTAAAGGCATAAATTGTTCTCTCTTCTGCGAGACCTCTCCTGGGCAGAGATGGCTGTTCTAATAAGTCCAATCTGCATAGGTTCAGGAGCACTTGTCATAGAAGCAGGGGAGGAGATGAACGACGAAGTTGCAGAGACATGTGGAGACAGAGGGGCCTTAGGTAATACCCAGGATGCTCCAAAAGAAGGTGTTGCAGCTCTCTCTGCGCGTCTCTCCCTTAGACGACGATCAATCTGTACACACAGATCAATCAAGGACTCCAATGAATCAGGTATTCCTACTCTGGCTAACTCATCCTTCAGAGTAGGACTCAAACCCAAACGGAATTGATGTCTGAGTGCCTTGTCATTCCACTCGGTGTCGGTGGCATAAGTACGGAAATCCGTCACATAATATTCTACTGGGCGTTTGCCCTGACAAAGAGTCCTGATCATAGTTTCAGCAGTGTCGGACCTCTTAGGATCGTCATAGATCTGAGCCATAGCTGAAAAAAATATATCCACACTAGCCAGTAATGGACTTTGGGTTTCAAAAAGACGATGAGCCCAAGTCTTGGGTTCTCCGGACAATAGGGACATAATCACTCCCACCCTGATTTGTTCTGTAGCATAAGATTGATTTTTCAGGGAAAACATGAGTCGACAGTCATTTTCAAAAGCTCTGAATTTAGCTCGATCTCCTGAAAAGCGTTCAGGAAGTGGTATCTTGGGCTCGGGCGACGGATGTGTGGAAGAAGAAGCTACACCCGGAAAAGCAGCTGGAACTGGGGGTCCAGGAGGAAGAGCAGCAGCAACAGTCATGTCTTGCATCTGGGTCTGCAGTTGTTGATAGCCCCCCTGTAAATCTCGAACAGCCCGAGTAAGGCCAGCCAATTGCTGAGCAACGATTTCTAAAGGGGAAAGGGCTGGTTCTTCAGACTCCATGGCGAGGTGATACTGTCAGGAATCAAGGCGAGTCTGAAGGTATGAGCCTCCCCCACGCTTCCCACTGAGTTGCGCCCTGAAGGTTGGTACAGGACGGTCCCAGATAAGGAATAGCAGGAGTGCTAAGTGAGCCCGCAGAAATAACAGTTCGTAATAAGGACTCAGCACTTATCTGCAGTAGAAGAAGCGAAGTCAGGAACAAGCCGGGTCATACACAGGAAACAATCAAGAAACAGGCGCAGTTGAGGGAAATCCAGTAGAGTAGTCAGGGAAGCCAAGGTCGAGATCAGGAGAAGTAAATACAGGAATCCAGGGATAATCAGGAGAGTAGTCAGGAACAAGCCGTAGTCGTAATCAGAATAAATCATCAGTAGAAATATGCTTAGTGTCAGTAGAGACGATCACCTCGCATTGAGCCTAGGCCGGAGTGACCTTTTAACCCCAGGACGCATGTTGGCGTCAGAACGTGCGCCTGCGTCAGAACGCGCGCACGTAAATGCGCGCCCGCGTCAGAACGAGCGCGTGAATCAGAACACGCGCCTGAACTAGCAACAGGCGCCGGTGTGGGGATATTGGCCCGAGGAGACGTCGGCTCAGCTTGAGCCAGATCTGCTGGGACCTGACACCCCCAGAATTTTAGCGTGTGTCACCACCCTAAGTGGCAGATTTATCAAAAGGTCGAGGTGAATTTTCGAATAAAAAAAATTCGAATTTCGAGCTATTTTTTGTGTACTTCAACTAGGGAATAGTCCAAATTCAATCTGAATTTGAAAAAAATTTGTCTCTTTAAAAATTAGGCTTCGACCATTCGCCATCTAAAACCGGTCGAATTGCTGTTTTATACCATGGCGGACCTCCTAGAACCTATATGGAGTCAATTGGTGGACTTTTTTTGAATCCAATTCCAATTCCAAGTTTTTTCAATTCGAAATTCGACCCTTGATAAATGCGCCCCTTTTAGTGTGTTATAGAATGGCTGATTCTAAGCATCTTTTTAATTGTCCTTCAGTTGTTCTTTTTTATAGTTTTTGAATTATTTGCTGCATACTTATGATTATTTCCATCTTTCATAAGGGGGGGTCATGGACCCCATGCAAAAAGTAAATGCTCTTTAAATCTACAGATTTTTCTGCTACTTTTTATTACTTATACTTCAGTTCGGGCCCTTCCCTATTTATATTTCAGCCTCTTATCAAAGCAATACATGGTTGCTAGGGTAATTTGGACTCTAGCGACCAGATTGCTGAAATAAAAGGAGAGCTGCTAAAAAGAAAAAGTAAAAAAGTGAAACCATTCGAATTTTGAATATCGAATTCGAACTTTTTTGATCGAATTTGGGTACTCTGCAGTTGAAGTAAAATCGGTCGATCAAACAATTTTATCATACGATCGAACGATTTTACTTCAACTTCAAAAACTTGGAAAAAAGCTGTAGTATAGGCTAACGTAGCACTTCGGCAGGTTTAATTTGGCAAAGTATTGAAGTCGAAGTTTTTTTAATGAGACAGTACTTCGATTATCGAATGGTCAAATATTCAAATTATTTTACTTAGAGTCGAAGTCGTAGTATCCTATTCGAAGTATCCAAAAAATTACTTTGAATTTCAAATTTTTTTACTTAGAAAATTCCCTCTAATTCACTCCGAGGTGTGTTTTTACACAATATTCTTCTTGAGCTGACATCAGAATTTGTATTTATGTACACATGAACTGAAAGAGATACTGACACAAGATAAACTTATTTATTTTTTACTTTTGAAGCACTGTCTTCCAATCACAGACCAATATTTAAAATACATTTTAAATATCAGGTCTATACCTGGCTCTTTCTTTACCTTCAACACACTTTATTAAATTAGTAAGCCATCTACCTTTAAATCATGGTTGGTGTGAACAGCAGTGCAGGTAGGGTTGCCACCTTTTCTGGAAAAAAATACCGGCCTTCCTATATATTTACGTTTTTTCCCTATTACTAACATTGGGATCAACCATAATTTTTACCGGCCAGGCCAGTGGCAACCCTAAGTGCAGGTGTGCTTTGACATGTGGAGGCTGGCTCATGTGTATTGGTTCCAGCATGGAGACATAATGACATTTGGCACACATGCTTTGGCACCAACATTGAGGTGTGCACATCCTGATGAACTGCCCATATGGTCTGCCCTAAAAACAAATGCCATATTTTATATACTTAACTTAACGCACTAGCATAAAGGTTCAGAATCTCTTTAACAATAATGATCCAAGCCTTCAAAGTTGTCACTGGAGCTCACCATCTTGGATTTTGTTAGGGCCGGGCAGGCAACCTGGCTGATCGCAGCAGCCAATAGGCACGTGCATGTGCCCTAGATGTCTGCCTACTCTGCCTACCCCTAGTTCTGGCCCTGAATGAGACACATGCTCGTTGTGGAGTGGGTAGCTGTAGAGAAGCTAAACTTAGAGGCGGTTGCAAAAAAATTCAGAAATTGTCTCATATAAGCTTATACTACAAGAACAATTATTCAGTTATGATACCAGATAAAGTTAGTGTACCGTGTAAGCCAGTCACAGGACAAAAAAATAACAAAAAGTGGTATAAAGGTGATAGGTGCCCTATCACAACCAACCAAAAATGGAAATGCAAAATTTGCCCACACATCCTGATCTCAGGCAGAATGCAGATTCCCGGACACATCAGCATCCATGGCCAGTACAACTGTCCTTCTTCCAATGTCGGTAAATTAGTCTCCCAGTATTATTTAGCAGGCAGTCCCCTAGTGTTATATCCTAAAATACATTTAGGAGGGGGACCTGTTCCTAGTCCTGCGTAAAGCTATGCCCCTTGGTGTTCACACAGTGACCAGTAGATGGCTAAAGTATAAAGTTCTGGGCAGCCATGTGCTCAGGGTCCATCTGGCTTGAGCAGACAGGCATCTTAAGAGGTCACTCTTTTAGTGACAGATAGGCAGGCTATTTAGCTGAGCAGCTTGAGGCTTCTCCGAGGAATGTGAGTGGGATTATGAACCTGGGTACTAATTGCCCAGAAGTAGGGACTGTGTACAGACCTAGGGATGTGAGTTTCCCCTCAAGTTCCACTTAGAGAAAAGCCTGAAAGCTGTGTGTACCTCGAGCGGCTGCAGTGTACATGTTCCCATCCCTGTGGGGACTGATACTGACAAAGGTGCTGTGAGTATATGCCTATCCACTGTTGACGTACAATCCTGTTTGCTTTTTATATACACTCCATTGTGGATGTTCTTGTACAATAAATATGTTCATTAGTTATGATATAAGAACCACTGGCGCCCGATTATTGCACCATGCAATTACAGTTTCACTACACCCTGCCTCCACACCATTAGCAAGGGCATATTCCCTAAGAATTAAGGTTTCACACGGAGCACAATATTGGGAGTGGAGCTTATAGATAGAGAATGGTTCACTCAATTGATAGCGTTACAATGTGCCAGATGCCAAACAGGAGGAATGTACAGTATATAGGAGAGACTGGTCAAAGTCTGAGAAAGAGAACTACATATCACTGCTTCACTATAACCAATAAAAAAAATGGACACACCGGTAGGAATCTACTTTAACAAACCCTCACAATTCCATAGCAGAATTAAAATTCTTGGTTCTTTAAGGGAAAATTTAAAACAGAAAACGAAAGGAAAATATGGGACTACAAATTAATTAAAACGTTCAACTCTCTGGATAAGGGACTGAACCTGGGCCTTGGATTTATGGCTCATTAAGTGGATTAAGAACTGCCTGCACCAAGTCAGAAACACAAGCAGGTGTTGGGACATTGTGCTTACTGCTTATATGGAATTCTTTTTATTTCATACTCCATTAATTTAGCCCTAATGTATATCTAGACACTTTGATCCACATTATCTTGTACCTTATCTGGTTGTCCCTTGCATGTCCCTTTGTATATGACTTTAACACCTCAAACAGAGATGGATACTCCTTTTTGTTGGTCATTCGGTTTATGAGCTGAATGTTGTATATATATTAAAGAACACCACAGCTTCATTATATTCAGTTTGAAAGTGGAAATAAAATGTTCTGAAAGCTTGCTAAATATATCACCTTTATACCACTTTTTGTTATTACATTATGATAATAATTGTGCCCTTTTCAGAGCTACCATATAATGAGAATATTAATTCATAGTTATCAGTCTTGTATTGTGACATTTATATTCATTATACACTATATATTGTGAGTCGTTCACTAAGCTCAAGTAACTGACATCCAGGGCCGGAACTAGGGGTAGGCAGAAGAGGCACGTGCCTAGGGCGCAAAGGTGGAGGGGCGCCAGGCTCTTACCTCATCCGACGCCTACCCCTAGTTCCAGAAGCTGTGGCAGAAGTTTTTCTCCGCTTGCGAGTGTGCGCGTCCTCTGCGCATTCGCACGTCCTCTGGGCACGTTCGCGTGTCATCGGCGCAGTAGCATCAGCGGGGCATGCGCAGTCGCACATCATCGGCGCTCTTCAATACAGCAGGGGGCCGACGTAGTTGGCCAGGTTGCCTGGGGCGCCTGGCCGACTTGGCCCGGCACTGCTGACATCAGCACATAGGATCAACAGAGAGTAAGATGGGGAGGTACTGGTATTATCTACGGACACAGATCTTTATATCTAAAGAGCTGTGATTGATATGGACTGGTATATAACCCCAAAACATAGTGTGTTGGTGTTCTAGCCTGCTTTTTTATTAATCTTTAGTTCTCTAAGTATAGCCCAGATGCTCACTTTACTTTAAAAGTAATTAGTGCTGGTGATGTGACACTGCTGCCTGTGCTGAAATCATACTTGCCTTGGCTTCATACTTGTCCCTGTCCCAATCTACTACTAGACACACCCATTAGATTAACAGTGGAAAGGGAAAACCATAGTCATTTGCCCATGTATTGGTGCATGCAATTCCCATAAATAAATTGCAGTTATCAATTTATACTGTTTAATCACCCTGAGTTAAGTGTTGCACCAAATGAAGGAGGCTGGATAGTAGACAGTTTAGTTTATTGGTGAATGAGCTTTAAGGATGAAATTGATGCATTCTATTAATTAGGTAAATGGGTGATCAAAAATATATTTAAAATATCCACCAATGGATTTTCCTGACCATGGCACAACCCAACAATGAGCAGTGCAACAGGTCAGTACCATTTGGCTGGAACATGACCTGTTAATTATTTGTTCAAACCAAATGAAATAGTGTCCACAACTCACCAAAGTCACATGGAGGCCAGGGTGCACTGTGAAAAAAACAGGTGTCAATTATGGCACTTATTTAAGGAAGGAAGGCAGCAAATGTTGTGCTTGCTATTTATAGTGCATTTCTCTCTGAAAATCTGAGTAAAATGGGTTGTTGCAGACATTGTTCTGATTTAAATTGATTGGAGAGGGGAAAACTTATAAATAAATTTAGAAAATTATAGACTGCTCAGTTTAAATTATCTCAAATGCTTTAAAATGGCAACCAGAACCGATATGCAAGAAAACTGAAAACTACCATTCGAATGGATTGAAGAATAGCCAAAATGGCGAAGACTCAGCCAATGATCAGCTCCAGGAAGATCAAAGAAGGTCTAAAGATACATGTGGGTATTGTTACAACAGCCTATGTGAAGCCAAGCTATCGTCAAGATGCCCCCTGAATGGAAGCCCCCATTGTTAAAAAAAGATGTGCTGAAGAGGTTACAATTTGCCTCATTGACTGGCCTTAATAGAAATGGTGCAACATTTTGTGGACTGATGAAGCAAGATTGTTTTCTTTTGGTCTAGGGGCTGCAGACAGTTTGTCAGATACTGAATTCAAGCCACAGTACACAGTGGAGACAGTGAAGCATGGTGGCACAAGCATCATGATGCTTTGGGCCTATTTATCGCACACCAGGGATCATAGATCAAATTCAATACATCAAAATACTTGAAGAAGTCGTGTTGCCTTATTCCGAAGAGGAAATGCCCTTGAAGTGGATGTTTCAACAAGACAACAACCCCCAAACACATCATTAAAAGAGCAACATCTTGGTGACAGACCAACAAGATTGACGTTATAGAGTGGCCTGCCCAATTCTAAGACCATAATTCAATAGAAAATTTATGGAGTGCCATAAAAAATGCTGTTTCTGAGGCAAAACCAAGAAATGCGGAATTGTAACAGGTGCCAGAAGTTGGTAAACTAACAGCCTAATATTCCCTTTCTTTTCTTTCTGTATAGGAATACCACAAATATGTTAAATATTTCTTAATGTTTTGATTTGGAATAGAATGTGTAGTGTTCCCAATGTATTGTGTGTATGGAAATAAAGCTATTATAAAGATTTTGAGCTTTATTGACTTTTTTAAACACACTGCTGTTATTCTGAACACAACTGTATATCTAGCTGGATCATTTAAATGTGACACCACCAGTTAGATGCATTATATTAAAAGGGTGGTTCACCTTTAAGGTAACTTTTATTATGTTATGGAATGGCAAATTCTAAGCAACTTTTCAATTGGTTTTCATTATTTATTTTTTTATAGTTTTATAGTTATTTGCCTTTTTCTTCTGACTCTTTGCTTTGCTTTCAAATGGGCGTCGCTGACGCCTTCTAAAAAACAAATGCTCTGTGAGGCTACAAATGTATTGTTATTGTTATTTTTATTACTGATCATTCTATTCAGGCCCTCTTCTATTCATATTCCAGTCTCTTATTCAAATCAATGCAAGGTTGCTAGGGTAATATGGACCCTAGTTACCAGATTTCTTAGGATGCAAATTGAAGAGCTCCTACATAAAAAGCTAAATAACTCAAAAACCTTCAATAATAAAAAATGAAAACCAATTGCAAATTGTCTCAGAATATCACTCTCTACAACTACATCATACTAAAAGTTATCTCAAAGGTGAACAACCCCTTTAACAATTTATTTATTGTGGGTGGGGCTCTCATTACAGTCTTTTGTAATTTTTTGTAACACTTTGGTAACCAAATACAGGATGTGACAAACAATGTGACTATTTCTAATGTAGATGTGCAATTAAGTAAGGAAAATGATACATGGTTAACTTGACTATGCCATAACAGGTCACAATGCATTGCTTAGATTTGAGAAGCAATCAAATCATCTCAGTTTATAAAGGTTTTACTCATTTCCAGAGATGTGGGGCGCAATATGTTGAAAATACTCCCTCTTGAAAATGTATTACTAGTAATTCACATTTATGGGCAGATTTATCAAGGGTTGAATTTCGAAGTGCAAAAAACTTCGAAATTCGACCATCGAATAGGCTAGTTTCCATTCGAAGTCAAATTTGTAGGATTTTTAAGATCGTACGATCGTAATTCGAATTGAACGGTTTGAACGATTTAATCGTACAATGTTTCGATTCCACTTCGACTTCTAAAAACTTAGCCAAATGTTGGCTATATGTTCTAGGAGGTCCCCATAGGCTAACATAGCAATTCGGCAGGTTTAAGGTGGCGAAATTTTTTAAAGAGACAGTATTTCGATTATCGAATGGTCGAATAGTCGAAGCATTTTCACTTTGAGTCAAAGTCGAATTTGGTCTATTCGATGGTTGAAATACCCAAAAATTACTTCGAAATTCGAAGTTTTTCAATTCATATATTCACTTCAAATTCACTTTGATCCTTAGTAAATGTGCCCCATAGTGAATAAAAGGGTGTACATAGAAATCTATACGTAATTTGTTGGTGTTGGCAAATCTAGTGTCAAAAAATATTCATCCTTTAGAGAAAATAAATATATCTAGTGCTTCAATCATACACCATATGGGTGTGAGAGTTTGAAAAACAGGTGCATAAAAATGATTCAGGCCCAGTTGTCCCAAAGGGACTGAAAGGATTAAAAAAAATCTTAGATCAAGTAGGCCACAACCCAAATCCATTAAGTTTATTTAGATGGGTACTCACAGACCCCCTCACTACTCTATTGCTCTCTTCTGTGAGAAATTGCAAACAATCCTTGTCAATGCAGGCACTAAATCACTCAAATCCACTGGTTTGGATACTCTGTCAGTGAGGGTAAAGATAAATGCAGGAGTTCTTCTCTACCATGAGTTTCTTCCCAGGTGCTAGGTGAAATGTATATATACAGTATAAAATATTATTAAAACTGTATCTGATACAAAGAATAGCAAAAAGCTATCATCAGTGGCACATCATTTTTTGGAATGTCCGTTTATGGGTTATCACATGCCCAAAAAACATATGCGGCGCTTATACTGCTTAAACCTTACGCAGGTTGGATTCCCTGTCCTCTTGTGGTGTTAATGAAAACATTACTCTCAACTGAAATTTTCAGTAATTTTTATTCTGTTCCTATACTGTTTCATCTTGTTTATAGAGATACATTGTTGTCCATTGTTGTTCTGCTTCCATTATTTTGTTGAATACCCACATTCTTAATATTTAATATAATCAAAGGACTTGGTTTAATATTGGAGCATGGCACACAGACAGAAATAGGATGATTGACTCAGAGATGCACCATTTGAATATGAGTGCTGTCCAACTTCAGTGGTACAAAGAGACAGAATTTCGTTTGGCCAACTTGTTGAAGGGCCAACAATGGAAGTTTTGACCACTCCTTTTTTAAACCACTTCTACTTTGAACCATACACGTTATCTCAAGAACATTTAAGACTATTAACAAAAAAAAAATTGTTGGTGCTCACTTCATAGAGATCACCCATCATTCATATGTGAAAAAAGTTCATGGAGTCATATTAATACATACCCTTACTTCATATGTTTCCTCCTCCTCTGTGGATAGCACAGCAACCCCGACACATAATTAAACACCTTAGGGACCCCTTACAAATATTTTCAAATGTTTAAAAACCCTTACCAGGTTCACCTCCCACAAGCAGGGTAGGGAAGGCAGAGTAGGGCACATAGGCAGCATACTGTATGTCAGTATGGCACATACAGGCAGTGTAGGGCAGGCAAACAAAGACACACAAAGGCTATGTAGAGCAGATTATGCAGATTATATTCACACAAATAGTATGGGCACACAGGCCATCAGCACCAGGCCGGCCAAGTGCCTTAGGTAACCTGGCCGGTCACAGCGCCCAACAGGTGCACACACCAGAGCAAATATATATGTATTCCCTAGGGAATATATATAAGGAGTTTAGTAATGGGTGGAGGGCACACCAATTCAGCAAATGCTGTAGGTAAACAGTGCAAGAGGTGCAAACATCAAAAGGGTACCCCTACAATGGGTACCCCACAACGTAACAATATATAGATAGGTATGCACACTCAAAAGAAGACAAGTATGGTATATTTAAAATAAAGTTTTACTTATTTATGCAAATAATACATACAAAGCCACAATGGTAGGCCTGTATAATACAATACATAAGCTTACATGGTATATACCTAACGTTTAAACATAGCCACAATTACATAACAGTAAACAGTAAGTATTACAATTTATACAGCAAGGAGCAGATACACCTACCACCAGTATGAGAATGGCCCCAACGTTTCGGCGTAAGCCTTTGTCAAGGGGATTCTGACGTTTGCCCTGTCGTGTGGAGCTATAAATACCCTGTTCAATTACCACATGGTGTGTGACGTCACTTCCGCCTATGTCACTTCCGCGGATGAGTCATCCGCTTAGCAACACGGCTCTCTATATTCATTGTACTTGCCTGCACTACAGGGAAAGCATGCGCTCATGTTTACTCTGTCGCTAGGTAACCAAAACATGGGGTAACTCACGATAGTTCACATAGCAACCAAATGTCATCCAGCAACACAGGATATAAACCATACTACTAATTAATCACAGATCAAAACATAAAACCAATTTATCATATAGATAAAACATATAAATATATGTTCTAAAGTGCTTGTGTGCAGAATTAATTGATTTATACCATTGCATATAATAAAATCGATAAAGTTGGTCATATGACCTCAAAAGTGGGTATGTGCTTATAATCATGTGTCTCAATGTATCCAATCGATGATTTGGGTCATATGACCTCTAAAGTGGGTGTGTGCTTATAATCATGTGTCTCAATGTGTCCAATGTGTATAATCGATGACCTGGGTCATATGACCTCTAAAGTTAGTATGTGCTTATAATCATGTGTCTCAATGTGTCCAATCATATGTAGGGAATTCATGTAAAAAGATTTGTTCATAAAAATACATATAGTAACCAATCATCTTTCATTAGTTCATTATAGTGACAATCAATATTATAAAACAGTCCATATTGTGCAATCTAATATTAAACAATATAAAAACAGACCCGTGGTCAGTGCAATATATTTAAAGTGACAGTGCTCATTAAAATATTTCCTCGTTTTTTCGTTTTTTTTAAAAAAACCTTTGGTGAGGTTAATAGGAGGACGCAAAAATTCAATGGATAATCCATCACTCATTTCTTATATGATCTGTGAAGATAGTAGAAATAGTAACATATAAATAAGGTTAAAAACAATTAAAAACATCAGAAAAACATTACTATATAGTAAACTCATATAGGTACACAGGCTGAGGTCCTACGACTCACATCAAAATTCTTAATAAGAGGAAAGCCTCATTGTTTAACACAATGTCCATCAGAGGTCAATTACCAATATTGAAGGTAACATTAAAAAAACAGTGATAATTCCCTATCCTCATTTAGACCATTCGGAGATAGGGTTTGTAACCTATATATCCACTTCAATTCACGCTGTTTCAATAGAATTTCCCTATTACCACCACGGGTAGGGGTTCTTACTCGTTCTATCCCCATAAACTTCAGTTGACTGACCTGATGGTTTGCTTCCATGAAGTGCCAGAGGGGATGTATGTTTCTTAAGTCTAACATCACTTCTGTGTTCCCCAATTCTAATACTGAGGGACCTGGTAGTTTCCCCTACATATACTTTACCACAAGGACATTTTACCATATATATGACATAGTCAGTCTGACAATTTATGTAGTCTGTCATTTCATACTCCCTACCCGTCATCGGGTGATAGAATTTATCTGTGCGCATCACAAAATTGCAATTAACGCACCTTCCACACTTAAACATTCCCTTAGCCCCACTCAGCCAAGTACCTTGCTTCTTTTGTGGTTCAATTAACGCATGGACCAGATGGTCCCTCAGGTTGCTTGATCTTTTATAGGCCATCATTGGAGGTTCCGCCACCCATGGTTTTAACCTCTGGTCCATCTGTAATAAATGCCAGTGTCGATATATTATCTTTTTTACCCTACCTGATTGTCTTGAGTATGTACTGACAAAGGGTAATCTGTCTGATTTTTTCTTTGCTTTTTTGGATAATAGGGTCGTTCTCGATGTACCTTTTACTTTCTCCCTGGCTGTTTCCAACATATCTGTCCCATAGCCTCTACTCTCAAAGTGGGTCATCATTTCTTCTGCTCTCTCTTCAAATTTGTCATCTTCACTTACAATGCGTCTTGTTCGTAACATTTGGCTATATGGTAGCCCTTTGATTGTAGAGGGTGGGTGAAAACTGTGTGGATTTAGATAAGTGATTCTGTCAGTCGGTTTCCTATATATATCAGTGGAGAACTTCCCATCTTGTAGCCTGACTGTCACGTCTAGAAAGTGTATCTGATTTCTATCATACTCCAAAGTGAATTTTATGGTTGGAATCCTGGAATTGAGGTGATCTACAAATAGTTTTAGTGATTCCTCTGTCCCTTGCCAGACAAAGAATAGATCGTCTATATAGCGAAGCCACATCAATATTAAGGGCCAAAACTCCTGATTATTATAGACAAAATTGTCTTCAATTGTCTACCAGGGGGAGTGGTGGATTTACTTCTACAACTTCTGGGATGGATCCTGAAAAGGAATTATTTCCTCTTTGAAGGTAAATTCTATGAACAAAGCCAAGGCACATCAATGGGTTCTAATGTTGCTCCTGCATATGCAAATTTATACATGGCACACTTTGAAGACAATTTTGTCTATAATAATCAGGAGTTTTGGCCCTTAATATTGATGTGGCTTCGCTATATAGACGATCTATTCTTTGTCTGGCAAGGGACAGAGGAATCACTAAAACTATTTGTAGATCACCTCAATTCCAGGATTCCAACCATAAAATTCACTTTGGAGTATGATAGAAATCAGATACACTTTCTAGACGTGACAGTCAGGCTACAAGATGGGAAGTTCTCCACTGATATATATAGGAAACCGACTGACAGAATCACTTATCTAAATCCACACAGTTTTCACCCACCCTCTACAATCAAAGGGCTACCATATAGCCAAATGTTACGAACAAGACGCATTGTAAGTGAAGATGACAAATTTGAAGAGAGAGCAGAAGAAATGATGACCCACTTTGAGAGTAGAGGCTATGGGACAGATATGTTGGAAACAGCCAGGGAGAAAGTAAAAGGTACATCGAGAACGACCCTATTATCCAAAAAAGCAAAGAAAAAATCAGACAGATTACCCTTTGTCAGTACATACTCAAGACAATCAGGTAGGGTAAAAAAGATAATATATCGACACTGGCATTTATTACAGATGGACCAGAGGTTAAAACCATGGGTGGCGGAACCTCCAATGATGGCCTATAAAAGATCAAGCAACCTGAGGGACCATCTGGTCCATGCGTTAATTGAACCACAAAAGAAGCAAGGTACTTGGCTGAGTGGGGCTAAGGGAATGTTTAAGTGTGGAAGGTGCGTTAATTGCAATTTTGTGATGCGCACAGATAAATTCTATCACCCGATGACGGGTAGGGAGTATGAAATGACAGACTACATAAATTGTCAGACTGACTATGTCATATATATGGTAAAATGTCCTTGTGGTAAAGTATATGTAGGGGAAACTACCAGGTCCCTCAGTATTAGAATTGGGGAACACAGAAGTGATGTTAGACTTAAGAAACATACATCCCCTCTGGCAAGGCACTTCATGGAAGCAAACCATCAGGTCAGTCAACTGAAGTTTATGGGGATAGAACGAGTAAGAACCCCTACCCGTGGTGGTAATAGGGAAATTCTATTGAAACAGCGTGAATTGAAGTGGATATATAGGTTACAAACCCTATCTCCGAATGGTCTAAATGAGGATAGGGAATTATCACTGTTTTTTTAATGTTACCTTCAATATTGGTAATTGACCTCTGATGGACATTGTGTTAAACAATGAGGCTTTCCTCTTATTAAGAATTTTGATGTGAGTCGTAGGACCTCAGCCTGTGTACCTATATGAGTTTACTATATAGTAATGTTTTTCTGATGTTTTTAATTGTTTTTAACCTTATTTATATGTTACTATTTCTACTATCTTCACAGATCATATAAGAAATGAGTGATGGATTATCCATTGAATTTTTGTGTCCTCCTATTAACCTCACCAAAGGTTTTTTTAAAAAAAACGAAAAAACGAGGAAATATTTTAATGAGCACTGTCACTTTAAATATATTGCACTGACCACGGGTCTGTTTTTATATTGTTTAATATTAGATTCCACAATATGGACTGTTTTATAATATTGATTGTCACTATAATGAACTAATGAAAGATGATTGGTTACTATATGTATTTTTATGAACAAATCTTTTTACATGAATTCCCTACATATGATTGGACACATTGAGACACATGATTATAAGCACATACTAACTTTAGAGGTCATATGACCCAGGTCATCGATTATACACATTGGACACATTGAGACACATGATTATAAGCACACACCCACTTTAGAGGTCATATGACCCAAATCATCGATTGGATACATTGAGACACATGATTATAAGCACATACCCACTTTTGAGGTCATATGACCAACTTTATCGATTTTATTATATGCAATGGTATAAATCAATTAATTCTGCACACAAGCACTTTAGAACATATATTTATATGTTTTATCTATATGATAAATTGGTTTTATGTTTTGATCTGTGATTAATTAGTAGTATGGTTTATATCCTGTGTTGCTGGATGACATTTGGTTGCTATGTGAACTATCGTGAGTTACCCCATGTTTTGGTTACCTAGCGACAGAGTAAACATGAGCGCATGCTTTCCCTGTAGTGCAGGCAAGTACAATGAATATAGAGAGCCGTGTTGCTAAGCGGATGACTCATCCGCGGAAGTGACATAGGCGGAAGTGACGTCACACACCATGTGGTAATTGAACAGGGTATTTATAGCTCCACACGACAGGGCAAACGTCAGAATCCCCTTGACAAAGGCTTACGCCGAAACGTTGGGGCCATTCTCATACTGGTGGTAGGTGTATCTGCTCCTTGCTGTATAAATTGTAATACTTACTGTTTACTGTTATGTAATTGTGGCTATGTTTAAACGTTAGGTATATACCATGTAAGCTTATGTATTGTATTATACAGGCCTACCATTGTGGCTTTGTATGTATTATTTGCATAAATAAGTAAAACTTTATTTTAAATATACCATACTTGTCTTCTTTTGAGTGTGCATACCTATCTATATAATATATATAAGGAGATCAGTGCCTGTGGCAACAGAAATTAGAAACAAATATAGCGTAATACGTTTCAAATAAAGGGAATTACACCCTGTGCATATACAAAAAAGGTTTTTTTAAAAAAGTGTGCTCCCCTTTTCTTTGAGCAACTATTAGTTAGAGAAGGAGGGAGAAAATTAGATCCAAGTGAATGTAAGAACAAAAAGTGACCTTCCTTGTATAAAGAAGGTGCAATCCGATAGTGGAGCGCCTCCACACTATGTATAAAATGCCTACTTACAAACCACTACTGTGGCGTCGTGCATATCAAAAGATTTCTTTCTGGTCCCTCCAGCTCACCGCTCCTGCCAGACCCCGGATTAGAAATAGGAACCGAGGATAGTGTAATAGGTGCACACACCAGCTTGAGCGTGAGGCTGGCGGGCACACTAGGCTGCAAATGTATATACAGTAGCCAATATATGGCTTATATCTAAGGTTCTAACCTATGTGGGCTTACATATCTAAGGTGCATTTCACCCAGGCCCGGATTTGCGGCAAGGCCGGCAAAAAATAGGGGCGGCATGCCGCCCAGCCGCATTATGGGGACGTTTCGCCGGTGCGCTGGGAAAGGGGGCGCTAGGACCGCTCGGCCGCCTGGTCAGACCGCGCGGCCTAGGGGCGGCCGGAGAAGAAATCCGGCGCTGATTTCACCCTTATACAATAACAGTCTTGCTTAATTTTGTACTACCCCTGTTTTGGGGCAAACTGAACACTGCACTCTATTCAGATCCCTGAGCGGGTTAAGTTAATGTCATAGAATGGCTAATTCTAAGTAACTTTGCCTTTGTTTTTTTTTTATAGATCTTATACTTTTGCTAACTATTTTTAGCTTTCAAAAGGGGATCACAGACCCCATATAAGAAAAAAATGCTCTATAAGGCTACAATGTATTGTAATTGTTACTTTTTATTACTCACCTTTCTATTTAGGCTCTCTCCTGTTTATATTATATTCTCTTATTCAAAAATCAATTTCAAATTCTCTCAGAATATCACTTCATCATAATAAAAGTTAATTTAAAGGTGACCAACCCCTTTAAACAAACTAGGCCTAGCTGCAACTCCATCTCCTCCGAAACTACCCAAGTAGAAAATCTTTCCATTACAATCCATTTGGAAAAAGGAAACAGTGAAATAGACTACATCTACATTTTAAAACCGAGATCCCCTCAATCTCAGTTTCCTTCACCGTTGATATGGTATTTTTCCAGTTATACCTAAGAATTTATTCTTATACCAATTTCTGGCCACGGTCCTGGATGACCTCAGAAATTCCTTATTCTCCTCTGGTGGCAATTCCCCCCCCCATATAATCGCCGGCTCTTAATTCTATTTTTGCCACTGCTTTTCCTGAAAGACAACTATTTCAGGTTATACATTGGTTTTTCATTTATTTCTCCCTTTTTATTTTTGCCTTTCTATGTCACAGTTACTTTTTGTTACTGGAACATAACGTGTCCCAAAACCCGGAACAGATGCCAAGTTTCTGGTCGCTGCTCACCCTTCTGCCTAGAACCGCCACCTTTTGCTCGCTTCGGGATGAGCCCTCCACTACTCGGGTGGCACCAGGTCTTAGAGTGAGAGAACCAGGACAAGACTTTTGTGCAGGCAAGGGAACCGTAACTTGACAGGAGGAAAAACAACAGGAAGCGTAGCTGAGGGACAGGCCAAAGTCAATATCAATCAGGAGGCAAAAGTGTAAGATACCAATGAAACATCACTTATATGCAGTTTCCTTAACTCCAACATTAGGAGAAAGTATTGTGATAGATAACCAAATCTTTGTCCAGGTTTCAGTCGAAATGGAGGAACCCTGGAAGCCCTGGTAGCTATAAGAAATTGTTGGATTTACTTCAATAAGTTGGGAGTAAATTAATGAAATAGTATTCCTCAGTTTAAGAGGGTTGCGGCAATAATTTTCATAAAAGGAGCCTTATAATTTAGCTTGTTGGCGAGATTTAGAGTCATAAAAGTAAGAAAGCTGGTTATAGTGAAATATTTCGGCTTTAGGAACAGCATGAGAATCACAGAGTTGCGAAAATTATTTCAGACCTCCAGATGATAATAAATCATATAGAATATTAATTTTGTTATCTGACCACCACTGGAAAGCTGAATGAGTTAACCTGGGAGGGAAATCTGTATTCCTGATCAGTGACTGCATATAACTTTGAGAAGTTTCTAAAATCAGTTCATGTTTCAGAGAAGTCCATAAACGTAAATGGATTTTAACAATGGGATTTGTAATCTTATGTTTCTGAACAGCTTCAATAGAAGCCCATAAAAGGGAGGAAACCTTTAGTGGATGAATGCATGCATTACCAAAATTTACACATTTAGGGTGGCCTGTAGGTAAAGGTCATTGTATCGATTTGTGCAAGTCATTGCACCTTAAAATAAAACTTAAGATGTGGGACCTTTAAGCCCCCTTGGTTGTAAAACTGTGAGATTTATTACTACTACTACTACTGTGTAAGGTCTGCATTATTAACTGGAATGGGTAAGGCTCGGAAGGCATATAAGAGCCATCTGAATAACTGTGATAAAGCCTAGCTAAGAAAATATTAAAAGCATTCTTCCAGGAATCTAGTGAAGTCTATTTATGAGAGGGGGAAATTAGCCTTATATATCATATGATACAATTTCATAATTTTGACACCAAAATTATCTGCTAAAAAGGAAAATTAAATTCAAGAATTTTAACTGGTGTTTAGGAATATTAATAGGCAAAGCCTCTGTTTCTGTTAAATAGATTAGGAAGGCTAATAATGGGTTTAGTTAATGTAAGATTGATGTCATCAGCATACATACTCAGTTTATAAACTTGATGGGATTTTTCATTTTCTGGAGTATTTGTATATTAGCGAATTAAGAGAGCTAATGGTTCTAAAGCCAAGGAGAAGAGGAGAGGATATAGCTCTCGCATAACTCTTGGGATATCAGAAGATACTTTACTCAGAAAGCTTCTAGAAAAGGGCCTATAATATTATATTTAGGGATAATGTAAAATAAATAAGAACAAGATAGAGAATCAAAGGCTTTCTGTGTAGCTAACATAAGGACCAGCAATGTTTTTTGTAATATTGGCATCTTCAATAATATTAATAAGCCTATGCGTGGCATCTGTAGTTTGTCTGCTGGGAACAAAGCCATATTGATGCAGGTGGATTAACCAGGGAAGGTATGCATTCAAACGGACTGCCAACATTTTTGAAAATATGCAAATACTGTATCTACATTACTCACAGAGAAAAGATGGTAGTTTTGGACAGTGTTAGACTGGGCCAGCGGTAAAAAAACCCGGTGGGCCCCGGGCTCTTGTGGGCCCCGACGGGCCAGATCCGCTTTTTAGTGGTGCAACCCCTCTTTGTCGGGGATTTTACGGACAAACCCGGCACCGCGCATATATACAAACGTGATGCGGCACACCGGAGTAGCAGGGGGGCTGAAGGGGGGCACTGGGGCAGTAGACCTGGTGGGCCCCATGCTCCCAGTCTGGTTCTGGTTTTGGACATAGGTTATTGGGCTTAGGAAGAATGGAAAGATTGGCATATAACATTTCCTGGGGCAAAGAGTAACCTTGAAGCATCTCATTAAAAGTACTAATAAGTGGGGAAGCAATAAATTATTTTTTGTTGTAAGAAGGGGGAAAGCCATCAGGGCCTGGGCTAGAACTATTCTTCAGTTGGCTATTGGCTAATTCTATTTCTTCTGTTGTAATGGGAGCATAAGGGAAGGAATTCTCCCCGGACGTCAATTTAGGTAAATCAATAGATGCCAATAATGCTTCTTTATCTAAAAGGGAATGTTGGGGAACAAAAGAATATAAATTTGCATAAAAGTCATGAAATTGAATACATTTTTTTGTGCTGTTAAAGGATAAGGAAAGCTACTGAGGTAGTTTATTGCCAATAAATTAACCACAATAGGGCAAGCTAGAACACTATATTTATTCTGTAGAATGCTTTACCATACCTGAGTAAACAGTTCTAGAAACTCTGTCTGTTAGCTTAGGATAGCAGCTGCCATATTAGCTTGGTGTGACATCATTTCCTGCCTGAGTCTCTAGCTCTAGGCTGAGATTACATCAGGGAGGGGAGGAAGGAGAAGGGAGGGGACAGGGAGAGAGGAGCAAACTGGGCATGCTCAAGTCTTTGCCCTGGAGGTTTATGCTGAAAACAGGAAGTCTGATACAAAAGCCCATGTATACACAATAGAAAGAAAGAAAAATGTGGTGTTTCTTTTGAGGACTCAGAGCAGCATTACTTGAGGTTTTATTGGTTTATGTATATAGACCTTTCTGATAAAACTTACTTAGTTTTACCCTTTTCCTTCTCCTTTAAAGGGCACTTGGCAGTACTTGAAACACATTAGCTTGTTTTAATAATTACTCCATTTCAAAAAAAGAATTCAAGAAATAGAAAGGACCCTTGTATGCAGACACAACTGTGTTGAAAAATCGTATGTGTTTGAAGGCACATGGCCATAGACTGTGCCTGGTGTTACAATGTTTGGGATATGTCAAAAGGGGACTTAACTGGCTATGAGGCCAAATTGTGATATTGTGATATTTTTGTGTCCAATAAGTTGGTTTGGGGTTTGGATACACCATAATGAATACTTCTAATTAATTATGTGACTTTAATGACACTTTTGGCAGTACTCCTGGGAACTCTTCCTTAAAGGCATATTATGATTTTAAATGATATATTGTCAGGGGCCCTATCAGCTCCTAGCGGGAGAAGTCCGGACCAAGGAGGAAGCTCAGGGGTTAAATTCCAATACGTGGTACAAAGGGATCAAGAATAAACATCGTCAGGATTTCAGGCAAAAGTTCAAAAGGCCTGCGGCAAAGATCAAAGTCCAGATTTCAGGCCAAGGTCAAAAAGTCTAAGAATAGCATTAACATCAATTTAGGAAAGCGATTATTGTCAGTTTCACCAGGGATACTTGAAACACATTAGGGATTCGAATCTCAGGGGTAGCTGAAGTCTGACAGCCGCTGGATCTCCACAATGGAATATGTACCAACACATTTTGGACCCAACTTGGGGGAAGGAATCTCGAGATGAAGGTTTCTTGTTGAAAGCCACACTTTATCCCCAACTTTATATAAAGGAGAAGATTACCGTCTCTGATCAGCATCATTTTTGTGAGACAAGGAACTTTTCTCCAAGTTGACTTTGGTAGCCGACCAAATGGCCGACATGTGGGCAGCATGATCATTGGCCACTGGACCATCGGACAAGAGGAAGTCTTGAGCGAAAGCTTGCGGATTTTGTCCATACATGGTCAAGAAGGTTCTACCAGTGGAGGCATGACAAGCGTTGTTATGAGAAAACTCTGCCCAGGTAAATAGATCGCCCAATCAGCCTGACAGAGGCATACATGACTTCTCAAAAACTGTTCCAGCACTTGGTTTACCCTTTCCACTGCCCCGTTGGACTGAGGGTGATAGGCAGAGGAGAATCGGAAGGCGATACCCAGATTCTTACACAACGATCTCCAAAACTGGACACAAACTTGGAACCACGGTCAGGTACATCCTCCGCTGGAAACCCATGAAGTCGGAAGATATGCTGAATGAAACTGAGAGAGTTCAATGGCAGAAGGAAGTTTACGAAGAGGGATAAAGTGTGCCATTTTAGTGAAGCGGTCAACAATAAAGTTCGACAATAAAGTCCATAACTAAATGAGTCCAAATGGCATAGGCCGCAACAAAATCTTTCACATCCTTCCGAAGGGTTGGCCACCAAAGGAGACGATTAACAAGTTTAAAGGTCTTTTGGACTCCTGGCTGTCCAGCTTTTTTGGAACAGTGGCTATGCTGAAGGATGGGTATATGGAATTCGGGTTGAACTTACATCATGGCTATGGGGTTTTCAGCCAGAGCAGAAGACTGGACAGATAAGATCCGGCTGGCCAGTTGTGGGAACAGGGGGAACAATTGGTTCTTGATCTTCAATGATGGGACGCTCAGGTAAAAGGCTTTGAGATAGGGCATCTGCCTTCCGATTCCTGGAGCCAGGATGGTATGTCAGAACAAAGTTGTTGTCACGATGAGCGCTCGGCGCTCCCTACCTTCCTCCCGGCACGGCGGCGGATCCAAGATGGCAGTGCCCAGGACTACTCGTGGGCGCAAGGACGCCGGTGCGGTGACGTCACGTGCTCTGGCACCAAATTCAAACATATATAGCTCAATAATATATTGTGTTCCTGGGTCTCCCTGCTTGCCTGTTATACCTGTTATTGTTCATCTGCCTGTTTCCTGACCTTGAACCTTGCTGCCTGCCATCTTGAACCCTTGCCTGGACTTGACCTCTCTATTGGATTTCCCTTGAATTGTACTTCCCTTGAACTGGACTCACTGGAAAAGGACTTCCTCTTTGATCCTTACTACACCCCCCTGTGGGTGCCGCAGGCCCCCACTGACATTATACTCGGGCCATGGATCCCGAGGAAGCTGCGCCGGATGTCGGAAGAGCCCTCCGCGGGCTGGCGTCCCGTATGGAGGCATATGAATCCCAGCAAGTCAGAATTGGGCAAGTACTTGATTCTATTTTGTCCCGTTTGCCCTCTACTCCCGCTGTCGCGGAGATTCCTCCTGCTGTGGTCCTCCCTCCGCCAGTTGTTGAACCGGGTCGTGAACCGCGGATTCCCCCTCCTCCTCGCTACTCTGACGACCCCCAAGCCTGCAGAGGTTTCGTCAATCAATGCCTGATTCAATTTGAGTTTCAACCTTCCCAATTTTCATCTGAGCGGGCGAAGGTGGGATATGTTATGTCTCGTCTGGAGGGCAAGTCACTCTAATGGGCAACACTATTGACTTTTGATGTTAATGAATTTTTGCGAGTGTTCAGAACCATCTTCGATGCCCCTGGTCGGGTTGCAACTGCTTCATCTCGTCTGCTACAGATCCGTCAGGGCAATCTCTGTGCCAGTGAGTATGCCATTAACTTCAGAAACCTTATGGTGGAGACCTCCTGGAATGATGAAGCATATAAAGCAGTTTTCTATCAAGGATTATCGTCTCGCCTGAAAGATGATTTAGTGTCCAGAGATCTTCCCGACTCCTTAGAGGATCTGATCGCACTGGCTATCAAGGTGGATACCCGTCTTAGAGAACATCAAGCTGACTAAGAACGAGGCAAGAAATCACACCCTATGTTGGCAACATGTTTTCAAATCCTATTATACCTCCCTCCTCCTTGCAGTCGTCCAGCACTCCTTTGGAGGAACCCACGCAGCTCGGGAGGACCCGCCTCTCGGAACAAGAAAAACTCCGGAGGCGTTTATCCGGTCTCTGTTTGTACTGTGGTGGGCAATCCCACTTAGCTGTCTCCTGTCCTGTAAAGTTGAAGAATGTTCCTACTCAGAGTAAGACTGGAATTTCTTTTATCAGTGGTGTTTGTTCCAAGTCCTCTGAAAACTCTCATCAGTTTCGTGTTCCTTTGCAGATCCTGCTAACCTCCAAGTCAATTCCTGTTTCGGCCTTCCTTGACTCCGGAGCTGCAGGAAACTTTATGGACTTGGCTTTTGCTAAAAATATTGGTGTCCCTCTATCCTCCGTGTCTCCTCCCATACGAGTTTTCGCCATTGATGGCAGACCCCTCTCCACTGACACCATCACTCTGTCTACTGGTGAATTATCTGTCCAGACTGGAGTACTACATCGGGAGAAGATGTCCTTCCTGATCATTCCTTGTCCCTCCACTCCTGTCGTGCTGGGTTTACCATGGTTACGACTACATAACCCTTCCATTGACTGGTCCTCCGGTCAAATCTCCCGTTGGAGTCTACATTGCCAAGGACATTGTTTAATTTCTCAGCCCATCCAACGGTTTACAATTTCTTCAACGAACTTATCCTCCTTGCCCTCTGTTTACAGGGACTACTCCGATGTTTTCTGCAAGAAGTCAGCAGAATTCCTCCCCCCCCCGCATTGGCAGTATGACTGCCCCATTGACCTCCTTCCTGGAACCATGCCATCCCGTGGGCGGACTTACCCTTTGTCTCCTGCGGAGACTACTGCCATGAAGGAGTATATCTCAGAGAATCTCCAGCAAGGTTTCATTTGTCCTTCCACATCCCCAGCCGGAGCTGGTTTCTTCTTCGTGGAAAAGAAGGACGGTGGTCTCCGTCCCTGTATAGACTATCGGGGTCTCAATAAGATAACTGTCAAGAACAGATACCCCTTACCCCTTATTTCTGAACTTTTCGACCAGCTTAAAGGGGCCAAGGTTTTCTCCAAGTTGGATCTCCGCGGGGCTTACAACCTCATCAGGATCCGAGAGGGCGATGAGTGGAAGACAGCTTTCAATACTGGTGATGGGCATTACGAGAACCTCATGATGCCCTTCGGCCTCTGCAACGCCCCTGCCGTCTTTCAGGAGTTCATTAATGATGTCTTTCGGGACTTCCTGGGGAAGTCGGTTGTTGTGTATCTGGATGACATCCTCATCTTCTCTCAAGATTTGGAAACCCATCGCTCCCAAGTCAAAGAGGCTCTTTCTCGTCTTAGGGAGAATTCCCTTTTCGCCAAGCTGGAGAAGTGTACCTTCGAAGTTCCTAAGATCTCCTTCCTTGGGTACATCTTTTCGTCTGAGGGCTTCAAGATGGATCCTGCCAAGGTATCAGCTATCCAGAAATGGCCACTCCCCCAGAGTACCAAGGCGATCCAGAGGTTCATAGGCTTTGCAAATTATTACCGCCAATTCATTAAAGGCTTTTCTTCCCGCATTGCTCCTATCCTCTCCCTCATCCGCAAAGGAGGGAAGCCCAATTGTTGGCCTCCTGTGGCCCTTGAAGCCTTTCAGTCCCTGAAGGATGCCTTCATTTCTGCCTCAGTTCTTCGGCACCCTGAGCCTCATCTACCCTTCTTCATTGAAGTTGACGCTTCTGATGTCGGGGCAGGTGCTATCCTTTCCCAGAGACATTCTGCAGATGGTAAGCTCCATCCGTGTGCATACTTCTCCAAGAAGTTTTCCTCCGCCGAGCAGAATTACGACATTGGGAATCGTGAGCTTCTGGCTATCAAACTCGCCCTCGTGGAATGGTGTCATCTCTTGGAGGGTGCACCTCATCCGGTCACGATTTACACTGACCATAAGAACTTAGAATTTATACAATCCCTCAAGAGACTAAAACCCCGTCAGGCGAGATGGTCTCTCTTCTTCTCTCGTTTCAATTTTGTCCTGACGTATCGTCCTGGGACCAAGAACCGGAAGGCAGACGCCCTGTCTCGAAGTTTCTCCCCAGAGGACCGCCTTCCTATAGAGCAAAATCCTATCATCCCTCCATCCAGGGTCATCGCTGCTGTACTACCCCAATTCGCTGAACAAATCATGTCTTGCCAGTCTGCCGCTCCTCCAGATACCCCCAGAAATAGAATTAGCCAATAGCCAACTGAAGAATAGTTCTAGCCCAGGCCCTGATGGCTTTCCCCCTTCTTACAACAAAAAATAATTTATTGCTTCCCCACTTATTAGTACTTTTAATGAGATGCTTCAAGGTTACTCTTTGCCCCAGGAAATGTGGGGGTACCCTTCTTCATTGAAGTTGACGCTTCTGATGTCGGGGCAGGTGCTATCCTTTCCCAGAGACATTCTGCAGATGGCAAGCTCCATCCGTGTGCATACTTCTCCAAGAAGTTTTCCTCCGCCGAGCAGAATAACGACATTGGGAATCGTGAGCTTCTGGCTATCAAACTCGCCCTCGTGGAATGGTGTGATCTCTTGGAGGGTGCACCTCATCCGGTCACGATTTACACTGACCATAAGAACTTAGAATTTATACAATCCCTCAAGAGACTAAAACCCCGTCAGGCGAGATGGTCTCTCTTCTTCTCTCGTTTCAATTTTGTCCTGACGTATCGTCCTGGGACCAAGAACCGGAAGGCATACGCCCTGTCTCGAAGTTTCTCCCCAGAGGACCGCCTTCCTATAGAGCAAAATCCTATCATCCCTCCATCCAGGGTCATCGCTGCTGTACTACCCCAATTCGCTGAACAAATCATGTCTTGCCAGTCTGCCGCTCCTCCAGATACCCCCATTGGAATGGCGTTTGTGTCTCCTGAGTTACGCCTTCCCATCCTCCAGCAGACTCATAGCTCCAAACAAGCCGGCCACCCTGGTTCAGAAAAGACTCTTGAGCTCCTTCGGCGCCTAGTTTGGTGGCCGACCATCCGCAAGGATGTCAGAGACTTTGTCGCAGCTTGTACTGTTTGTGCCACCACTAAGGCCAGCCACTCTCGACCCTGCGGTCTTCTACAACCACTACCAGTACCCTCTTGTCCATGGACTCATTTGGGTATGGACTTCATTGTGGAGTTGCCGCCCTCTTGTGGGAACACTGTTATTTGGGTGGTAATAGACCGCTTCAGCAAGATGGCACACTTCATTCCCTTGAAGAAACTCCCCTCTGCTGTGGAACTGTCTCTTCTCTTCATACAGCATATATTCCGTCTACATGGCTTCCCTGTGGAAATTGTCTCCGATAGGGGTTCCCAGTTTGTCTCCAGATTTTGGCGTTCCCTATGTAAGTCTCTGGGGGTTTCTCTTCAGTTCTCCTCTGCCTATCACCCTCAGACTAATGGGGCAGCGGAGCGAGTGAATCAAGCTCTTGAACAATTTCTGAGAAACCATGTTTCCCTCTGCCAAGACGACTGGTCAGATCTACTCCCGTGGGCGGAATTCGCTCACAACAATGCCAATCACTCTTCTACTGGAAGATCTCCTTTCCTGTCTGTATACGGTCAGCATCCTCTAGCCTTTCCTCAGGACTTTCTTCTCTCTGACGTTCCCGCTGCTGATGATCATGCAGCTCACATGTCTGCCATCTGGACTGCCACCAAGTCTAATTTGGAGAAGAGCTCCCTGGTGCACAAGACCTTTGCTGATCGTAGGAGAAAGCCTTCCCCTCCATACAAGGTTGGTGATAAAGTCTGGCTTTCTTCTAGGAATATCCGCCTGAAGGTTCCATCTCCTAAACTGGGTCCTAAATTCGTGGGTCCCTTCTCCATCTCTGAGGTGATCAATCCTGTGGCTGTCCGTCTGCAACTACCTCCTGAGATGCAGATTCCCAGCGTGTTCCATGTTTCCTTGTTGAAACCTGTAGTGTCCAATCACTTCTCCTCTGGTCAGTCCCCTCCTTCTGCCATACTCGTGGACGGCCAGCAAGAGTACGAAGTCGAGAAGATTCTGGATTCTAGACTCTCCAGGGGATCTCTCCAGTACCTCATCCAGTGGAAGGGCTTTGGTCCTGAGGAATGCTCCTGGGAGAAGGACTCGGATGTGCATGCTCCCCGCCTTGTAAATGTCTTTCATAGTCGGTTTCCCCAGAAGCCTTGTCCTGATGGTCCGGTGGCCCCCTGTGGGGGAGGGGGTACTGTCATGATGAGCGCTTGGCGCTCCCTACCTTCCTCCCGGCGCGGCGGCGGATCCAAGATGGCAGCGCCCAGGACTACTCGTGGGCGCAAGGACGTCGGCGCCGGAGCTCCGGCACGGTGACGTCACGCGCTGTGTCGCCAAATTTAAACATAAAAGGACGCCGGAGACCCGGGTTTGATGTCTGAGTATAGCTCAATATTATATTGTGTTCCTGGGTCTCCCTGCTTGCCTGTTATACCTGTTATTGATCATCTGCCTGTTTCCTGACCTTGAACCTTGCTGCCTGCCATCTTGAACCCTTGCCTGGACTTGACCTCTCTATTGGATTTCCCTTGAATTGTACTTTGCCTGGACTCACTGGAAAAGGACTTCCTCCTTGATCCTTACTACACCCCCCTGTGGGTGCCGCAGGCCCCCGCTGACAGTTGTATCATGAGAAGAAGAGTGCCCACCGAGCCTGACAGGGGTTCAGTCTCTTGAGAGTCTGGATGAATTCCAAGTTTCTGTGATTAGGGATGGGCAAATTTTTTTGCCTTGTGTCGCTGCGGAAATGACGCCCATAGACTTGTATGGTGTTGTGCAAAAAAAAGACGCACGTCAATAAAATTTGGACACCCATAGACTTTAACAGGTCAAATTCACCCATCCCTGTCTGTGATCAGTGTAAATGGTTACAGGATGAGTGTCACCACTCCTCAGGTGCAAGTTTGACAGCCAGAAGCTCACGATTCCCAACGTCGTAATTTTGCATGGCAGGAGAGAATTTCTTCAAGAAGTAAGCACAAGGATGTAGTTTCCTGTCTGCAACTTGTCTCTGAGAGAGTATGGCTCCAGCCCCCACGTCAGAAGCAATGAAGAAGGGTTACAGAAGGTCAGGATGTCGAAGGACAGGAACAAAGGCAAATTAGTCTTTCAGGGATTGAAAAGCCTCCAGAGCTTGAGGGGGCCAGACATTAGGTTTTCCTCCCTTGCAGATGAGAGCCACGACAGGAGCAATACGAGATGAGAACCCCTTGTTGGTAATAGTTAGCAAAACCGTCAAATCTTTGTATGGCCTTGGTGCTCATGGGTAGAGGCCAATCTTGGATTGCCGAGATTTTAGAAGGATCGATCTCAAATCTCTCATGAGAGATAATGTAACCCAGGAAGGGAATCTTAGACACCTCAAAGACACACTTCTCCATCTTGGCAAAAAGGGAATTTTCTCTCTGGCAAGAGAACTTCTTTTACCCAGGTTCAGGTGACTTTCCAAGTCTTTCGAGAAGATTAAAATGTCATCCAAGTACACAACTATGGATTGCCCCAGATGATCTCTGAAGATATAATTTACAAATTCTTGGAAGACTGCAGGGGCATTGCAGAGGCCGAAGAGCATTACCAGGTAGTCTTAGAGCCCATCTCTGGTGTTGAATGCCGTCTTCCATTCATCGCCCTTTTGGATGCGAATAAGGTTGTAAGCTCCTTAGAGATCCAACTTAGTGAAGATCTTAGCCCCTCTGAGTTATTCGAAGAGTTCTGAGATGAAAGGCAGAAGGTATTGTTTTTTCACCGTGATCTTCTTTAGACCCCTGTTGTCTATACAGGGACACAATCCGCCATCCTTCTTCTCCATGAAGAAAAATCCAGCCACTGCAGGAGAAGATGAAGGTCTAATGAATCCCGCTAAAGGTTATCTTGGATATATTCCTTCATCGCAGAAGTCTCAGCAGGAGACAAGGGGTAGGTCCAACCTCTGGGGGGCATGGTACTAGGACAATCATAAGAGCGATGAGGAGGGAGAATCACGACAGACTTCTTACAGAGGACATCTGCAAAGTCATTGTACACTATGGGTAAAGACCAAAAGTTCAGGATGATCCCTGGAGACGTTGTCCTTGAGTCTAGTCAACAGTCCTTGATAGAAGACTGCCGCATACGCCTCATTGTTACAGTTAGTTTCAGCCATCAAAGTTCTGGAATCAATGGCCTACTCACTGGCACTGCGGTTCCCTTGCTGGATCTGTAGCAGTCGGGAAGACATGACCAGGAGCATCAAAAACAGTACGAAATGCTTGGAGGAAGGCCTTGGCATCAAAGGTCAGAGGAGAATTCTCCTCACAAAGTGGTGTTGCCCACTCGAGCGGTTTCCCCTCCAAACGTGATATCACATACCCCACCTTGGCGCGTTCGCTGGAGTACTACAAGGGTTGAAACTCGAACTGGATCAGACACTGAGCAATGAAACCTCTGTAGGCTAGAGGATCCCCATTATAGCAGGACGGTGGAGGAACATGGGGCTAAGAAAGATAAGCAACTGCGACGGGAGGATTTCCTGTAACCGAGGAGGCGGATGGCATCCGAGAAAGGAGAGTGTCCAGTACTTGCCCAATGCCGACCTGCTGAGCTTCATACGCTTCCCTTCAGGATGCCAATCAGTGGAGAGCTCTTCCAACATCAGGCGTAGCTTCCTCAGCAGGGTCCATGGCCTGAATATACTGTCAGGGGGCCTATCAGCTCCCAGCGGGAGAAGTCCGGACCAAGGAGGAAGCTTAGGAGTTAAAGTCCAATACGCGGTACAAAGGTATCAAGAATAAATGTAGTCAGGATTTCAGGCAAAAGTTCAGAAGGCTGACGGCAAAGATCAAAATCCAGAGTCCAGGCAAAGGTCAAAAAGTCCAAGAATAGCAATAACAGGAATTTAGGAAACCCAGGAACACTATTCAGCAATTCCTATATTTGGGCATCGACCCTGTGACCTGGAAGTCCTTTTTATTTCAAAGTTGCACCGGGCGCGTGACGGCATCACGCTGGCCTCAAGAACATGGACGCCGCCGGAGAAGGGACGCTCCTGACATATATGACCCAATACCAACTAATAACTTCACAATACCAGCTGCAACTATTAAAAACAAAGATTTGGTCATTTTAGCAGGCTTTTTGAACTAGCCATATAAGGGCATATGATATGTATGTGTACTAACCCGTGAGTCCCCTCCAATTACTGTGCTTTGTTTTTATGGGAGAGGGTATTTTAACAAGAGCTATGTGTATATAAAATCTGTATTACATCTTATGGTTCTGGTGCTTATAATCACAATTACTATGTGAAGATTTTCAAGAGGGGAGTTGTAGTTCTTCTTCAGTGTTGTTATAGATTAATTTGATAACATTCTTGTACCACTGACCTTTAGGTATAACCATCTTGCATTACTGGGTTACATTTGTAATGTTTTTATAAAGTTTTTAAGTTTTAAATATTTAAACCCATTTAAAACAGATGATGATTTTAGGAATCTCTAAATCCTTGATAAACCACAATTTATGAAACTTAGTGATGAAGGAAGGGAAATCATTGACACCAATAAAGTACAGAATGGAAAATGAAAGTAGTTGCCTGCTCCACCTCTATGCCTGAGGCATAGGGACGTGGCATGTAATATATGATTTACTGGTAAATTTTTAAATGCCTTTTTAACAGGGATAGATGTTTTAAGAAAAAAAAAATTAATTTATGTTTCGTGTTTTTTTTGCAAAGGGCCTAATTAATTAGAAATTTCAATATGTCTTGGTAGAACAGGTCAACAGCACATTCAATTTGGGGCCCTATATTAAATGTGCTGTTGTACCCAGTAACATGTCACTGTCAAAGTTGAATCTTGGTACAAATAGAGCTTGACGAACTTTAGAATATTAAGCCTCTTAGCAGGAGTGATATACTCTAGATTCTTGTAATCGGTGACAATGGTTATAGGTTCCAGATCCAGTGCTAGAATTGGGGCGGGATGCGGCTGGATGGTATACTGCCACTTAATTTTTATCACTAAATTGCATTCCCTCTGGCGGGATGGCAAGGGTCAGCATACTGCAGCGTTTTTTTCCTTGGTCTCGGCAGCAATGGTAAGAGTGCGTATTCCTTTAAAAATTTGACTGCATGAGCACCTGTACTCTGCCTGGACTTGGTGTGTGTTCCTACCCACCTCCGCTAATATTTCCCGCCCTGTCTCTGGCTGCTCTGATGTCCTGCAATCAACAGCAGATGAAAAATTCACCAGACACTCAACAGCAAGTGAAGCAGGGCGGACCCCTGCGTGTTTATTCAAGTCTTGTGATGTAACGTTTCGGGGGCGGGCCCCTTCGTCAGACATTCGTCCGGACACCACGCTATTTGACTGGAGAGGCTGGGGAATCAGGAATCCTTTTTGTGAGCTGCAATCAACAGCAGCCACAGGAAGCAGCGATCATCATTCTCAGGGATAGCAGGCGAGGGTTAAGCTTGTCTGGAACACCCAGCAGCAGAGGTGGAGTAAGGAGGGGGTCAGGGGGGAGAGGATTTTGTTTACCAGCTACACTGGCCAAAAGAAGCAAAGAGCGAGGTATTCCTGGACACAAGCAATTTAGAAGGAGCCAGGTATACGCTGTGGGTGAGGGTGGGTGACAGCACAGCGAGAGGGTAGCTGCATGAAGCCATTGCCGCTGGGAGCTCTTACTGGGACAGGGGAAGCCCTAACTTGCTCCTTAGTGTAACAGTTAGCTTTATAATCCCAATTCAAGTACTGGCTACTGGAATATTCAGGAGAAATTGTTCTTTCTGCAGATTTTAGAAATTTTGAGTTGCTAGAGAAAGTGTATATTTTTCATAGGTAAAATAATTACCCCCCCCCCCCCACCCCCAGGGAATGCCCCTAAAGTAAAACAACAAACGTTTTAAAAATAATGCTGCCATTTAATACAAAGGGAGTGTGAATATCATCTGTGGCTGGAAGGGTTAAACCATGAAACTTGCAGCTAACTGTTACACTAAGGAGCACTAAGGGCTCCCAATGGCAATGGCTTCATGCAGCTCCCCTCTGATGGGTGTTGTTGGGTGAGAGTAGAAAGAGTATCACCTTCACTCACACCCAACAACACCCATCATCCTGTGCTGGGAGGAGATGATGGGCGCTGTGGTTCAGCAACAGCTAAAATGCCAGTGGTTGCTATTGTGCTATGAATTCTAGGGGTATTTATACATGAAATTGCCATTGTGCTATGAATTCTGGTGGTGTTTATAAATGAAATTGCCATTGTGCTATGAATTCTGGGGGTATTTATAAATTAAATTGCCATTGTGCTATGAATTCCGGGGGTATTTATACATGAAATTGCCATTGTGCTAGGAATTCTGGGGGTATTTATACATGAAATTGCAATTGTGCTATGAATTCTGTGGTTATTTATACATGAAATTGTAATTGTTCTATGAATTCTGGGGGTATTTCTAATTGAAATTGCCATTGTGCTATGAATTCTGGGGGTATTTATATATGAAATTGTAATTGTGCCATGTTGGTGCCATTGTGCCAGGTTAGTATTATTGTTAATGTGACCTGTTGATTGCTGATAAACGAAGTTGTGTTGTTAATAAAAATGGAAGTAGCGAAATGGTTTTTAATTAAAGTGGTCGTAACTAGAAAGTATTGGTTAGCGAGGCTTATATTTTAATCCCAATTCAAGCACTGCACAGACCCTCCTAAAGGTAACACCATTCTTTTAAAACTAATTTCACAGTATTCACGATTGCCAATGTATTTCATCTCAAGATGATCAATTTACAAGAAAAAAAGCACAAAAAGAACATTGGAAGCTAGAACAGTATAACAAACTAGCTCTTATTTTCATGTTAGAGACGTGTGCTTCAAGTGTAAAAGTACAAATAATGTCAGGAGGGATCACATCAACAGCAGAGCTGAAGAAAATAGCTGAACTGTTTTAATTTCTCAAAAGCCTCTGGATTCACTAAAATGTTTTACTTACTTCGAGTAAAGCTGGCCATAGACTCAACGATTGGATCGTATGAATCAACCCTACTTTAGTTGCCATAGGCTCTGTTTGACTTGAAGAATATGCTCTGTCAAATAAGAAGAAAAAGATTTAATATCACCTAGGTAGATCACAACACAAGATTGAAGGGGATCTCAAAAGATATCATTAAATGGGTGGTTCACCTTTAAGGTAACTTTTATTATGTTTTAGACTGACCAATTCGAAGCAACTTCTGAATTGGTTTTCATTACACTCTCTACATCATATGAAAAGTTATTTGGTGAACAATGCCATTAATAAAGTCCTCGAAAACAGCAGGAGCATTGTACAATGAAGTTTATTTATTTTTATAAAGCCTTTAAACATATTATCTTGGATATAGACATTCATGTCTTGGGTTTCATATACAGATAAAGGGTAGGCTCTGCCTCTCAGAGGTACAGTTCTGGCAATGAGGTCAGTGGGCTAGATATAAGGTCAGTAAGGATGAAGAGTTTTTTTTTTCCAGTACATCACAAAAATCACTGTATGACGTATGAGAGTAGAGACCTATTGTAACATTCTGCCCAGAATTGAACCAGTGATGTACGTTACTATACAGTCTCTTATCCCTCTGCTTTATATGAGCAGACATTTAAAGTCCTTTAAAGACTTTAAGCCTTAAATTGTTCAACTGCAAAAAAAAAAAGTCTGTGTCTTCACATGGCAATATGACATAAAAAATAAAACAGTTTCTCACACATGAGATAGTAGACTTCCTGACTACCCCAGGGCCTCTCCCAGACTCTGGACCACCACAAGGTTAGCACCCTGTTACTTGCACTTCAGAGATCACTTCTCTGTATCAGTCAGGCCACACAGCCTAATTCCAAGTCAGCTTCTCTGCTGCACTTTCTCCAAAAGACGCAACCTGTTTCCAGGTGCAGTCACATTTCACATTTCAAGGTCAGTGAATGAGTAGGGTGGCTGAGAAGGAAACATTTGGGGGGCAGACATAGTGTTTATACTAACATTGACTACATTTCTTTACCTCTCACTAACCCAGGAACTGGACAAGCCTTTGGGGGAACAATCTTTTGAGACTTTGGGAGAACAATCTTTTGAGACTTTGGGAGCACAGTTGTATATTTTCATTTTCAATCATGGGACCCTTGGCATTTGCTTTCTCTCTCAAGTTCTCAGGCACTTGGCCTGTCTTTGTCAGATGCTCTGTGTCATGCTCCACATGCCCTTTGGTCCTCTCTAAGGTTTCCTTTCACACTCTAGGAACAACCAATACACTGAGCAGTGCTAAAGCGCCTAGCGAGAGCGCTACTGACTTGGAGAGGACACGGCCCGAGGCAGCTCTCCTCCCTCTCTGCCCCACTTCCGATGGTGCAGGCGCGTCTTTGCGCAGGGGGTACGAGTGATGTCATTGCGCAGGTGTGCATGCGCACACGTGCTTCTTTAAATAACGACGCCCCCCCCCTCCACGGCTCACTCTTCGCGCCCATAGCAGCTACAGGCGCAACCTCAGTTATGGAGGATGCTCTCTTACAGCAGATCCAAGCTAGGATGGCACAAGAGGGCACGGAATGGCTGCAAAGCCTTCTATGCAAGGAGCAAAAAAGGGGACGAGCAGGGAGAGAAGCGGTAAGAGGCACCAGGGCTTGCCATGTTCGCTGCTCCCGCCCACTCGATTAAACCCCAGTCCTCCTGCAGCTCGTAAGAGAGCTCAGACAGCCATAATACCAGCAATAACACCAGCAGTAACAGGTACACAGCTGCAGGTGATTGCGCGGGTTCATGCAGCGGCGGAGCCAGTAACAGCAGAGGTTCAGACACAATTACACTCCCCAGGTCAGGACTGGGGCTTAATCTAGTGGACGGGAGCGGCGAACATGGCAAGCCCTGGTGCCTCTTACCGCTTCTCTCCCTGCTCGTCCCCTTTGGGAACTGGTTACAAGCTTTCTCAGTATTGGCCTGTGAAGCAGGTCATAAATTCCGTAGTAAATGCTCTGAGCTTTTTGTATACTTAGATTTAATTTATGGGGCTTACAAGACTCACGAGGGCGCTGCGCGGTAGAGATACGATGAGGAGTTTAGGAGGCAGTTAGCGCTCAAACCAGAATTGGGCTGGGATAGCAAAGCGACAGATGTCTGGCTTCGCTTAATTGCTACTCAGAGGTCTCAACCCTTTCCATATCCCGCTGCACAGAATACCCCTGGGGCAACCGGTGCACTGGCTACAAGATGCCCCGGCACCTGCTGGCTATTTAATTAAGGACACTGCAGGTTCTACAGCCTGTTTAAGTTTAAACATGAGTATTCCATTTGTGGGGGGGGGGCACATTCTGCACTCCACTATTTAATAAATTTAAGCCAGCTACCGCACAAGTACCGGTAAGCCAGAGGAACCCGGTGAGTGTACAAAAGATGTCCCCGTGGTTAAACTAATACCCCAGGAAACAGGAGGCTGCACTTCTTAGAGTAGGCTTTACCTATGGGTTTTTCATCCCATTTAAGTACTCACCCTTTCCCACATTTGCTGAAAATTTAAAAAGTGTGTCAGCTAACCCAGGGGTGGTAACACAGAAGCTTGCAAAGGTCGAGCTTTGCAGAATGGCTGGCCGCTTTGACACTTTGCCTTTTCCCAATTTGCAGATGTCTCCTTTGGGCGTGGTACCAAAAAAGGAACCTGGAAAATTTTGGTTAATACACCACCTTTTCTACCCAAAGGGTACTTCTGTGAATGACGGGATTAGCAAAGCAGCAGCAGCGGTGTCTTACATTTCATTTGACAGGGCTGTCTTACTAGTCAGGCAAGCTGGCACAGGGGCCCTCCTGTTGGACATAGAATCTGCCTTCCGGCTCCACCCAGTTCATAAAAATTGCTTTCATTTGTTGGGATGCCATTTCAAAGATGACATTTACTATGACATGTGCCTGCCAATGGGCTGCATGATCTCCTGTAGGTATTTTGAGGTTTTCAGCTCATTTTTGGAATGGGTAGTACGTGCAGAAACCAGTTTCAATTCGGCACTACATTACCTTGATGAATTCCTTTTTGTTGAACCCAAATCCTCCAAGGTGTGTTTGTCATTATTGAATATATTCCAAGTCTTCATAAAAACTTTGGTGTGCCAGTGGAGCAGGATAAGACAGAGGGCTCAATGCCAGTACTCTCTTTCTTGGGGATTGAGATTGACACAAACTTCATGGCCCCAAGATAAGTTGGACAAGTTGAAGGACACCATAATAGTGGTGCAACACTGCAAAAAGGTAACACTGCAACAAATGCAGTCCCTTCTAGGACTATTAATCTTTGCTTGCCGCATTATGCCAATGGGCAGGGTTTTTTGCCGAAGGCTGTCTCTGGCCACTAGAGGCGTGGAAAAACCCTATTATCATATACGTATGTATCAAAACAATTGCGGGATGACAAGGGTATGGTATTCTTTCCTGGGCATTTACAATGGCCATACCTGCCTCTTGGAAGATGAGGTCCAAAATAGTGAAATGTCCTTATACACAGATGCGGCTGGCTAAACGGGTTTTGGTCACAGAAGAATATCTGCTATAATTGAAGGCACAAAGGTATTCTGCAGTAGTGGCTCAGAGACGTCTGTCCGGGCTTGCCTTTTATTTTAAACTAGCAGGATGGAATGACATAACAAAACATTTTGCAATATCTCAACACTTAAAGGGTGGAAAAAAGAAGTCGTTAAAAAAGAGAGTCGTAGGCCCATCTCTTTTGCAGAGTCAAGGCAGGAGGCATACTGGTGGAGGACGTTATCATTGGTAGCACCTTCATTCGATTTAAAATCAGGAAGTCTAAAACAGATATATACCGTACAGGCAGGGCACATGGGTTACACTATCCTCTATTGACGATGCAGCTTGCACAGTGAGGCTTGCCACAACATTTGTGGAACTTAGGAAAAAAGGAGAGTGTTTTTTTGTCCCATGAGGATGGTTCCACGCTAATGAGATATCAATTTAAAGCCAATTTTTAAAAAATGTTTGGTTAGTGTAGGCCTCAACTCCAAGGAATTTGGGACTCATTCCTTCTGGATTGGAGCGGCCATGGAGGCAAATGTACAAGGCATGAGTGAGGAACAGCTAAAGAATATAGGCAGATGAAAATCAAAATGTTACTCCAGTTACATTCGGCCGCAACTCCTTACTAACTAATTATTTCTTTCCAGGCGGCGCTTTTCCTGTTGTACTTCTGGTGGGGCATTCTTACATTTGTCGGGCAGCACAGCGTGCAGAGATTCATCCAGGTGGAAAAAACCTTGGTTTTTCTGGCACACGTGTAATATGGAGAGGCATCAGTGGAATGCGATGACTGCAAGTATTCCATGAGGTGGTTTGATTTAGCCCAAGTTTATGATGGCCCATTGGTTTTGGTAGTACATGCTGGGAGCAATGATTTCTGCAAAGTCAGGGTAGTTTATTATGACCAGTAGAGTGCTAAGGGGTATCTCAATAGTGGAGCAGGGTTGGAGTTAGATGATAACCATCTCCACGGTCTGAGCAGCGCTGAATCGCCTAGAGAGAGTGCAACTGAGTGCAGAGGGGAAACAGCCCGAAGCGTCTCTCCTCCCTCTCTGCCCCACTTCCAACATTCCGTCTTGTGCAGGGGGGACAAGTGACGTCATTGCGCAGACGCACATGCGCTTCCTTAAATAACGGTGCCTCCCCTTCCACGGCTCACTCTTCGTGCCCATAGCAGCTACAGGCACAACCTCCCTCCCGCTCACCCAGTTATGAAAGCTTTGAGAGTTATGTTTAAAAAAAATAAACAAATTTTTACTTATGTGCAGTTAATTGAATGTAAGTTTATTGTAAGTGTAATTGTCACAGCATGGCGTTTAATTGATCCTTTGCCTGTATTAGGGTATGTTATCAAGGGGACATCACATGCCCACTGCACACGCAGTAGCCGGCATTCGGGGTACGACAAGCAAGTCATTATACAGTTGGCATTACCATTAAGTGTTTTGAAATTTGCAAAGATCTGGTGATATAAATAAAGCTGTGGCCGACATTCACCCACACTCCTGTCTCAGTGCTGTTTATTATGACCAGTAGAGGGCCAAGGGGTATCTCAAAAGTGGTTATGGGTGAGAGTTAGATGATACCCATCTCCACAGTCTGTCCAGGAGCACAGAAGATGGAAGGTAGTCAGGAAGCTGCTGTATTGTATATTGAGGATCCTGTCAGTCCCACAAAATAGAGAGCCTCATAAGCTCCTTCCCAAAAAGCAGAGCAATGAATGATGTAAGCAACTTTTTCATAGGAAATTGCTGGGCATTGAGATTAAATTCTATAGACAGCTATAGACACTGATCACAGAAACTTGTGGCACATTTAGATGTATCGTTTATGTATGTAGCAATATTGTGCAAAGTCTTGTTTTAGATTTATTTTTATTCTGCCAGTTAGTGGTACTACAAGGTTTTTGATACTGCCAGTTTGTGGCAATATGGATTACTAATTTCAGGCCAGGAGCTGCAGGCTCATCCTTTGTTTAGACCTTGCCTGCTGCTACTAGAACATTATTATTTCAAGATACCACAGCAGCTAAGGTGTATACAAGAAGTACAGAGAGAGAGAGAGCCCTGGGTAATTGTCATAAAATAAGCAATGCTTTTTTTTCTTTGTCCAGGAGCATAGAAAATATCATGGAAGGTATTTAGAAATACTGCTAAATTGTATATAAGAGGATCCATCATTCACACAGTGTAGACACCCACCCACACAAGAGCCTTCCTAGAAAGCATAGCAATGATGTAAGCGATTCTAGATTCTAGATTTTTTTTCAGTGGAAATTTCTGGGAAGTAAGATTAAATATTGCATTGATTTAAGAAGTCTCAGATCAACTCCATAATATTTTGGTACAGGAATCAGGAATTAGGAGCAATCTCTTGAATTTCAAGGCTCAATAAAGGCTTCAAGAATACTCTCCAAGGAGGTGGCCAGGTCAGTGGCCTGTGACGGTTTCATATGACCCAAGATAACTATAACAGACTGTCATTAAGAAGCTCTGGGTGACAGCTGGAAATGCCTCTCTATTTCATCGATACCCTTTTGAGGTCCTGAGGCAGCAAGACTGACACTGAAGACAAGAGATTGACTGGAGAAAACAAAATACATACTAGTGTCAGGCAAAATTGTGGTCGTAGACTGGCTTGAAGTTAGGGGAGATGACTAGAATCAATGTCAAAAGTTCATGCAGAAAGGGCATTCAAATGTGAGAAACCGTGCACAGCTTGGGCCGAGTTAAAATGGGGTATTTTCGTTTAAAAAGCTCCAACAGACTACAGTGCATATAAATAATGCAGTGACATCAAAATGTACACCAGAATCACAATGTATGTGTCATGATGTCATGCCGATGTCAGCCCCTGACACTAAGCTAGTGTGGTGTGCACATATGTGCAAAAGAAACCATGGACCAGAGCATCAAGAGGTAGGAAAACACACTTGTCTCTTGGTGAGTGTAACACATCGTTATCATCACTAGTGATGGGCGAATTTCTCCCGTTTCGCTTCACTGAAAAATTTCCCGCAAAATGGACAAAAATTAGTGGGAAAATCGTGAAATTGGAAAGTTTCATGAAAAAAACATGAAATTCTGACATTTTCATGAAAAAATCTTGAAAATCAGACAATTTCACGAAAAATCTTGAAAATCGGAAATTGAGGCCCACGTCCAAGCTGACGCTGGCGTTAAAGTCAATGGGTAGTGTTGACGCATGGCAATGTTGGCGCAAACGACTTTCCGGATGCGCGTCCATAAAAAGTTGACACCGCCGAAATTTTTGCTGGCGGTAAAACGTGGAAATTCGCCACAAATTTGTGCCAGGCGAATTTATTCGCCCATCGCTAATCATCACTCATCGTCAGGAAGCCTGGGTTTTCGAATGACGAAACCATTCAAGAGTTTAGCCTCGAGCATTCTTAAATGGACCCCTATGTGTCTAAATAGTGTGGTTACACATAAGCAGGTGTATTAATTTATTCATTTTTGCTGCATAAACAGTTATAATCTTACAGATCATATTCCTTATATAGTGAATAAAGTACCCCCTCTTGTAAATTATAAGGATATTATAAGTTACCGAGGAGTTTAATGACCATATAAAATTTTTTATACAGGTCATGGAACTCCAAGGTAACTTCTAATATCCTCATATTTTGTAACTGGGGGTACTTTATTTATTATAATACACAAGTTTCAGTGAGTCATGTGACAGAAATGACATCAGAACTCACCATTTATATGGTGAATAAAGTACCCCCTCTTGTAAATTATAAGGATATTATAAGTTACCGAGGAGTTTCATGACCATATTTTTATACAGGTCATGGAACTCCGAGGTAACTTCTAATATCCTCATAATTTGCAACTGGGGGAACTTTATTTATTATAACACACAAATTTCAGTGAGTCATGTGAAAGAAATAACATCAGAACTCACCGTTAATAACTGATGACATCGGAACTCACCGTTTATAAGGATATAATTTACAAGATATTCATAGTTTTTGTGTATTATAAGGATATAATTTACAAGATATTCATGCTTTTGTGTATTATAAAGCAATAATTGTGGCATCCAGCAATACATCTTTCACTTTATTATGGAAATGAATACCTATAAATTGTTTATTGTGATCCCCCTTCAAGCTATCTATAGCTGACCACAGATTCAGATATTATCATTACCCGACAAAAAATTTCTACTCTGTCTCATCATTTAAACAGCCGATCAGCATTGTATGAAAATTGTTCATAGACGGTCTGAAAATCATATGAGATGAAGATCATCTGAGGTCATCTTAATATGCATTTTTAGACTTTTTTTTAGTTATAGGGCTAATCTATTAGTTCTCCAAATTATGCTATGTTGTATGCTATGTTGTTACACAGATTTGCACACAACATGCATTTGCAAAGAAGTCTGAAATACAAGGAAATGTCTGGGACCTTACTGTTTCATAAGATGGTCCATGCATTCTTTGGCCATGAATGTACAGTGCTAGTAAAAAATGCTTAAATGACTGATTGCTACAGTGCAAGCATGTTCCTTCTACCAGTTATTTGCCTTGCTTGTTACAAAAGCTCCCTGTTGCTTCTCCATGTATTTGTAAAGTACTCTAATTTGCTTAAATGGCAAGTTTAAATATAGCTTGAAACTGTGACAACTATTAAAATGCACATAGACGCTTTAAAACAAGTTTTAAACAGGTGGAATGAGGAACAGGTTTGGGCTATAAAAAACTATTTGAAAAAGTGTAGGAGCACATAGGATATAGCCGGGTCCGGACTGAAAATTAAAATAGGTCCTGGCATTTCAGATACACAGAGACCCAATCAGCCCATACAGAGGCCCAAACAGCCCCCACCAGCCACTAAATACTGACTTTCTATGGCACCTTATAGCAGCCCCTCTGGCATATGCCAGAACCCACAGATTGCCAGTCCAGGCCTGGATATATCTGATGGATCTGATCTGAAAGCAGGCCCGGACTGGCAATCTGTGCGTTCTGGCAAATGCCAGAGGGGCTGCTGTAAGGTCCCATAGAAAGTCACTATATAGTGGGCTGGTGGAGGACAATTTGGGCCTCTGTGTGCTTGGAATGCCAGGGCCTATTTTGTGGGAGGTATACTAGATGCAGCTAACCTACATCCTAAAGTCACAGGTGCCCTTTAGACTTTCGGCAGTTTATCTGCCCATGCTTTAAAGCATTGATGGAAGCCTCTCTGTTATGATCCAGATTGTTGAATCAGCCTGATGTGGCTCAGCATGTAGGACCACCACACAATAATAAAGTTCTTGAAGGGAGATTTTTCTGAAACGTTGGATATGCGTTGAATAACAACACATTTATTTCACGAAGAAATGGAGTGATGGTCCTTCTATATATATCTTTATTAAAAATGTAAAATGTTTTTTTGTTTCATGCGAGACTGAGACAATAAAATTTTTTACATTTCAATAAGACCTGTGAGTGAGGATCTTACATGGTGGATACAAATGGTAATTATTGATACTGCACCCAGGCAAGCTACATTTATTTTCGAGAGTGCTGGCTATTTCGTGGACTATATACTATATATATATATATATATATATATATATATATTATATATATATATATATATATATATATATATATATATATATATATATATATATATATATATATATATATATATATATATGAAGCAGTTGATATATTTTTGGAAAGGGTATCCTTCACTAATTCTTCATTATTCTCAACCTTGGGGGGGGGGCAAAAGTAAAGCAGGGAATGGGCTGTGAATGAGAAGGCAGTAGGGAATAGAAGTGGGAATGATGAGAATGGCATACATACGGATAGACAGGGGAAATAATAGATACTTTAGATTGCGTGGGAATGAGGATGGAATGGCATAAGGGGGTTGGGATTGAGGGTAAAAATAGCACTTGCAAAAAAGAGACTGACACATGGTGGTTTGAAAGAGGAAAAGGACATAGGTAGTGAGATGGGATAAATAGCTGCTATTACTTGTGGCTTTGAGAGAGGAAAGTATGGCACATTGTGGCAAGGAGAGATAAGTGAGGGGGAATGATGAGAGGTTTTGAGAGAATAGAAATGAATATGTAATCACACCTCCCCCCCAGAAAAATTAGTGTGGCCACCAGTATGCTGATTACAGCCGCCTATTATTGCCAACACATTCCTGCACTCCAATGACAACCCTGCCTGGGCCAGTGGGGCCCAACAGGTTTTCTCCTGGTGCCCTGGCCAAATGTGTGTAACAGTATTATTTCTAATAAAGTTTGTGCATGTTAAGCCAGAAAAATGTTTCATATTGACTACTGTGAATAGTGTGAAGACTTATTGTACTTCATAATTTCTTTTTATTTTATTGTATTTATTGTATTTTGTTATTTCATTCAATTTTCAGTTCAGTATTGCTTTACGTTGTTTGCAATAGAGAATAGTGCAAGTGAGATTATGCTCACAGTTGTACTTGTACTAGTACAATGCTATAATTTCAATATTGCTGTGATGTTTTAATGACTTTCTTTGGCACTCGAGTTTGTTTATTCACTTGAGTATTTATTTGTCGGCTTGGGAGATGTATAGAATTGTGATAGTATCTTGGTGTCTAGACTGAAATGTCGATCTTGCATGCTTCTTATTTCCTGTGAATGCTGTGGCCTTTTGTTTATGGTGAACTACAACTTTTTACACAGGCATCTATTTTTATTGGTGACTCCCTATTATTGTACAGGTATGGGACCGATTTTCAAGAATTTTCAGGCCCTGGGTTTTTATGAATAAGGGGTCCTCCTATTATTTGGATCTCCATACCTTAAAGAGGCAGTCCACATTGGTTAAGGTGGTTAAGTTGGTTAAGGTGTTTCACCTTTAAGTTAACTTTTAGTATGTTATAGAATGTCCAATTCTAACCTTTTTAATTGGACTTCATTATTTATTTTTTATAATTTTTGAATTATTTGCCTCCTTCTTCTGACTCTTTCCAGTTTTCAAATGGGGGTCACTTACCCCATCTGTAAAACAAATGCCCTGTAAAGCTACAAATGTATTGTTATTACTCATCTAACTATTCAGGTACTCTCCTATTCATAGCACTGTTTCTTATTCTTTACATCATACTCAAGGGTGAACAATCCCCTCCCTAAATCAGGGCTGTCCAACTGGCGGCCCGCGACCCCCCGTGTGTGGCCCCCCACATCAAAGTCTGCCTGATGTGTCTGCTAACCATGTGCAACTTTAACTTTAAAAGGTATCGCTACAGAGATTAACTGGCCCGTGCATTGTTTAATCAAATTCAGACTGTAATCATCTGTATTGTTCATACATGTAATCCCCCCTGCATTGTTCACACCTGTGACACCTCTATTGTTCACACCCGAGACCCAGACTGCTCTGCCTGTGGATCATAAGGCTGGTATTTGTTTTGGGGGTTTGTTAGCATTTGAAAATTATTGTTAGGGGCCCTAAGGTGTTTAATCATGTGCTGGGGGGGGTGCTGTATTATCCACAGGGGAAGAGGCATTTGGATTTAAGGGTAGGTCTACTTAAAGTAACAGTTCAATGTAAAAATATAAACAGGGAAAATAGGCTGTGCAAAATAAAAATATTTCTAATATAGTTAGTTAGCCAAAACATAATGTATAATGGTTGGAGTTAGTGGATGTTTAACAGAACAGAACACTACTTCCTGCTTTTCTGAGTTAGTCAGTGACTAAAAGGGGGGGGGGCACATGGGACATAACTGTTCAGTGAGTTTGAAATAGATCCTTAGCATTCAGCTCAGATTAAAGAGCAACAGTCATGACTCATGTGACCCCCATCAGTGGAAACCAAGAGTGCCGCAAAACAGAAAGTAGTGTTCTGGCTATTATGTTAGACATACAGTCACTCCAGCCTATAATATTTTTGTAGGGATGCACCGAATCCACTATTTTGGATTCGGCCGAACCCCCGAATCCTTCTTGAAACATTCGGCCGAATACCAAACCGAATCCGAACCCTAATTTGCATATGCAAATTAGGGGTGGGAAGGGGAAAACATTTTTTACTTTCCTGTTTTGTGACAAAAAGTCATGAGATTTCCCTCCCAGACTCTAATTTGCATATGCAAATTAGGATTCGCATTTGGTTCGGCCTGGCAGAAGGATTCGGCCGAATCCGAATCCTGCTTAAAAAGGCTGAATCCTGGCCGAATCCGGAACCGAATCCTGGATTCGGTGTATCCCTACATTTTTGCCTAACTAACTATATTAGATACATTTTTTATTTACTTTTTTCACATATTAGTGATAAATGATATTCCTGCAGTGAGCAACAATTATTTGGTCTTTTGGAGTGCTACCACCATTTATGTGGACATGGTCTTGTGGTAACATGGGTTTGTTTTAAAGTGGGTGTGGTGTAAAAACAGGGACTGGTCATCACTGGCTTCCATTATCGGCCCTCCGCCATGTAGGACAGAAAAATTCAGGCCCTCTGTACCACAGAAGTTGGACAGCAATGATTTAAGGTATGGAGATCCAAATTATGGAAAGATCCATTATCCAGAAAACACCAGGTCCTGAGCATTCTGGATAACAAGTTCCATATCTGTACCAATAATTAATTCCTTATCAGCCTTATATTTTTACATATATATAGTGCAGCAGCACTGAGCACAGAGTGCAGTGAATCAGCAGAAAAGAAGATGAGGAGCTACAGGCCATATTTAGAGGCACAGATCTTCACTGCTAAAGGGCTGTGATTGCACTGGGTTGGTATAGAAACCCAAAACATAACGTACAACATTTCAGCCCTATTTCTGTGGAAATATTAGATACTAAGCATCATTATATGATCTCTTTGCACACAACTACAACTTTGCAACTACAGCAGCAAGTTGAGTAATTATAAAGATCAGTGCACACTCTGGCATCACATACACACAGAACCTGGAAAACAGGTCCCTAAAGAAATCTAACTTAAGAATACGTAATGTCCAGGGCCTCTGGGAATCCCTCAGATACCTCATTGCTCAACCACACTATTATGAAACAAAGAAGGAACTGCTCAGATCCTCTCAAAACTATGAAGCTGTTGAACTAGATTGAAACCCCATACTCCTATTTCCAAACATTGCACCTACTACTTTCCAAAATGCAGAGACCTATGTCTTACTACAATGCAGCTGCAGCAAGCAGGATTCAAATATAGAAACTAATTGTGGTGAGAAACAAGGTCAACCATACATTTACTGATTCTGTGAACGGAGCGGTTTATCTATAGTGTCCAATTTAAAGGGGTTATTCACCTTCCAAACACTTTTTTTAGTTCAATTGTTTTCAGATTGTTCAACAGAAATAAAGACTTTTTTTCAATTACTTTCCATTGTTAACTTTTTACCGTTTATCCAAAATCTAAGTTTAAAGTTAAATGTCCCTGTCTATGGTAGTTTTTTTTGTAATCTTTTTTATTGCTTTTATAAAACATAAATAAAATTAAATTAAAAAAAAAAAAGGTATATACAATCAGCACTTTGTGGGTAGTCCTATTACAATACTTTTGCTTGCCAGTTGTGACATTTTATACAAGCCTTAGTGATATTACTATAGTCAAATGTAAAACATAGTAGGTTTAGTACACAATGGCAAAGTTACAAAGTTACAAAGTTACAAAGTTAAGGGTTACAATCCTTATGATCCGGTGAGTCCAACCAGTGGTGCCATATAAGATCGAATTTATCCGGTGTGCCCCTTTGTATATATACCAGTTGAGCTATCGTGAGGTGTTCTTTCAATATATTTTTCCACATACTAACATCAGGAGACTCCCCAGCCAACTATTTCAAAGCTATTCACTTTTGTGCAAGAACAGTGCTTCTCTTAATAGTATAATCGTATACTGGGATTTAGTAAGATAAGATATCACCCCCAACAGGCATATTTTCTTAGAGGTGTTAACCTGCATGTAGTAATCCTAGAGAGTACCTCACAAAATATTTGCCCAAAATGTTACTATATTAGGACAGGACCACATTAAATGGTAAAAGTCTGCATTAGGCATTTGACACTTTGGACAGTGTCATTAGGCCTTAGTTTAGCTTTGTGCATACGAGTGGGGGTAATATATGCCTGATGGAAAATAAGTATCTGCGAGAATTTATTCCTTGCATTAAAGGATACCAGGCTAGGGGCCTCGACCGACTCGACTGCCTCTTCCCATTCCTCTTCCTCCAGATTGAGAATGTTAAGTTCCCATTTACCTCTAACCGTACTGACCTTTTGCTTCTTATTTTTAAGTAAAATGGAAAAGATCCATTCCAGGTGACCTTGGCCATTGTGACTTTGCTGCATGTCTAAGTTGGTAATATTGCAACCATGCCTTAACCCCTACGTCAAAATCAACCTTTACAATGGATTTAAACATTCCATCTATAAACAAATCATCTACTATTTGAATACCCTGTGGGTGCCAGTAGTTTTGCAATTCTACATTTTTCAAATGAGGAAGCCTATCATTCTCCCATAACGTAGCATTTGGTGAGATCCCCTGATATTGTATTAATGCTTGTGTTGCCTGCCATATCTGAAAAAGTGTTTTAATCATTGGAAGTGGGAGAGCAAAGTTTTCTGGTGTTTTCAGAAAAATCAAGAGGGGTTCTGCTACTCTACCCAAACAGGTGCTTATAGGAAGTGTCTGTTTGGTCCTCTCTGATCCATGGCAGAAAGTGTTGTAATTGTGAAGCCAGTTAGTATAGCCTCCACTCATGAAGGGCCATTCCTCCTTGCAGGGTAGGTAGTTGCATTACTGTATACGCTAGCCTACTTCGCTTCCCTGCCCATATGAATATTTTGGTCTGAGAGTCCAAGCGGGTAAACACTTTCTTGGGTATATAAATTGGGGAGTTTGTAAATATGTACAGTAACCGTGGGAGGAAAATGAATTCCCAGATATTGAAAGCTTTCTACTCATTGTAGGGGCTGGTTTGAAATTTGATACTGAGGGGCTATAGCATCTAGTGGGAAAATGTGGGATTTGTCCCAAATTACTAATAGGCCAGAGAATTTACCAAAGGTGTTTATAACTTGCAGTGTTTGTGCCAGCAAATCTGTTGGATCAGCCAAAAAAAGCAGCATATCATCGGCATAGAGTGCAATTTTTTCCTCTATGCCACCGTATTTTCAGCCTACTATTCTTTCCTCTGCCCTGACTATAATAGCTAACACTTCTATAGCTAATTCAAATAACCCTGGTGACATTGGGCACCCCTGTCTTGTGTCCCGTTCAAGCGGGAATGGTTCTGAAACTAGTTAATTCGTACATACCCTGGCCTTTGGGGTGGTATAAAGCAAATGGATCCAAGAGATAAATTGTTTCCCAAAGCCAAATCTCATTAAGGTTTCCCATAGAAAATTCCAATCAAACGCTTTTGCGTTACCTGCATTTGTATGTGGCATTTGCAGATTTGAATAAGCTCTTCTAATATTTATAGTGGTTGCCCTGCCAGGCATAAATCCAGTTTGATCCTCGAGTATTAGTTTACCTTATTCAATCTAAGGGCCATCATTTTTGCCAATATTTTAATGTCACAGTTTAAAGGGGTTGTTCGCCTTCCAAACACTTTTTCCAATTCAGTTGTTTTTAGATTGTTCCCCAGAAAATAAGACTTTTTTCAAATACTTTCCATTATTTATTGTTTACGTTTTTTCCAAAATCTAAGTTTAAAGTTGAATGTCCCTGTCTCTGGTGTTTCAGTCTGGCAGCTCAGTAATTCAGGTGCAGACTCTAAACTGTTATTATTTTGCAACATTGGGTTGATACATTGCTCAGCAGCATCTCTGGAGTATTAGCAACAATTGTATCAATTCTAACAGCTGCCTGTAATGAAACCCAGAGATTCTGCTCAGCAGGGACAAAGATAAGAAATGTATCAACTAAATGTATCCATTTAGAACAGTTTACAGGATCGGCGACCCCCCCTCCCAGAGCTGCTTCAGAAGGAGAGAAATGACACTTTACCCTTCAATATTAGAAAAACCGTCACATATAGAAAATAGAAAGTCATTGGAAAAAGTTGTTATTTCTGGTGATCTATCTGAAACCAACTAGTTGTTTCAAGGTGGACAACCCCTTTAATAAAAGATAGTGGATGGAAGGATTCACAACATGTGGAATCCTTCCCTTTTTTGGGTATTAATGCAATAAGGGCCTCCGTCATGGATTGTGGTAAGCTTTTAGTGGACAGAGTAACATCATAACAATTTTTCAATTTAGCAACCAAGCACTCTTTATACTGTTTATATACTGTATCTCTATGGGGATCCCATCTGTACCCAGGGCCTTACCGGAATGGAATGTACTGATTGCATCCTCAATTTCTTGCCCAGTTATTTCGCTATCTAGAAGATCTTTATCTGCAGGTAGGAAAGCATACTCCATATAAATGTGTTTGTAAGTCTGCCTTTGAGTATGTCACCTTAGAGGCATAAGCATTGATAAGGTAGTTTTGAAATGTATCGTTAATTTCTTGCAAGTTTGATATCAGAATACCATCTCTATTAAGAATGCTTAAGATTGCCCTTGTTGGGGTAGTCTCTCTACACATTAATGCTAGGAGGTTACCGGTTTTATCCCCAAATTGTTCTAATTTATGTTTAGAATATAATATACTCCTGTTATATACCTGCTGCCTCATAAACTCCTGAAATTCCCTAGACAGAAGGAGCCAATTATCCTTATTCTCTTTAGTAGGGTATTGTGTATATTGTAATTCAACTTTTATTAAGTTGTCCTCTAAATGGACCCCCTTTTCCTCCTTTTTCTTTTTCCGTCTATGGTAGTTTAGTCTGGAAGCTCAGTAATTCAGGTGCGGACTGTAAACTGTTACAACTTTGTAACATTAAGTTGATACTTTTTTCAGCACCATCTAAATTAGCAACTATTGTATCAATTATAACAGCTGCCTTTATTGAAATTCAGAGATTCTGCTCAGCAGGGACAAGGATAAGAAATGTATCAATTTAGAACAGTTTACTGCAAGCATGTCGAAAGTGCGGCCCAGGACTTCATATTTACACAGGCCCGCAGTCTCCGTCAATGAAATTACATTGTTAGTGCCAGAGCCAGCTGGTCCGGTATGCGCGCCATATCACATTACACAGACAGTGCAGTTGCAGCCTGGCACGTCCACAGTCATCCAGCCAGACTGCACTGAGCTTTTCTTTTCTGCTCTACGACTTTTTTTCAGCTCCCCTGGTGTTCACTCCTCCTTTGTCACATTCTTTGCAGCCGGATCAAATTACTCTGGTGTGACAAGGAGAGAGAGCAATAGCAGCAGCTGTGGAGCATCGGATTGGCCAGCACTGAAAGTACCCGCCTCCTTCAGTTCCCTGATTTCAGCATGATAAAGTTCTGTATATATATATGAAATTGCCATTGTGCCATCATTTATATTTAATAAAAAAAAAATGTTATTTAAACAATCTATTTCAGTGTTCAATGTGTTACTGGGGTGTGAATCATCCTGATCGCAAGTGTAGGGATGTGAAAATTTAGACATCCCTCACATATTATTGACAGGCACGTCCTTAGTAATATGGACCTCTAAATGGGTCCTAATGGGGACCATGTGCACTGCTTTTGTAACCCCTGTAGTTCTAACAGTGTACGCTCGATGGCACTGTGGCGAAGTATAAAGGTCTTGGAAACCATGCGGTCTGGGTCCATTACTTTATATACATTCCACCCACCCTTCCTACTGTTGCTCAGCTTGAGCACCACACAGCCCGGCACAGAGCTGTCATCCACGAAGTTAAAGACGCCCATCTGGTTGAGGTAAAGTACCACCTTGAACTCTGTGGGGGGAGATCACCTCGAGCCCCTCGTAGTGGTTGTCCATCTCATTGAGGGAACTGATGAAGCGTGGCTCCTGCACCTCCATCTCCTTCAGCATGTCCGATACCACATCCAAAAGACAAGAGCCAATATTAACCCCATGTTTTTAGAAATCGTACAACTGGTGCAAGTACAAGCTGATCCACAGGGGAGCTGTGACTGCAGACAGCAGCCCACCCTGCTCCTCAGTGTGCTCCCTTGTTGCTCTTCCCAGCCCATGCTCTAGCCTCCTTCACATGCTGTCAGTAGAATAGCCAGGGAGGAGAAATCAAGCACCGCAGGATGGATCGTTGCCATGTCGCCTTTTCTAAAGAGGAGCGGAAGCGGAGTTTTAGTAAGTTATTTCTTTTTTTTTTATAATCTCTTTTATTTTTCAAAATCAGATGCATAGACAGAGAATAATGCAAATATAATTTTCAGTACAGAACAGTTCAACTGGTTCACATCAGTACAACTTCAGTCAGTATAACATACATCAAAAGCATTGTTTTACTCAAGGTTGTAGAAACACATTCCATGGGGCCCAGATTTGTGTATGTTTCTCTACCCTGTCCGCTAATAAAGCCGTTAAATACAACAGATTCTGTGTCTGGGTAATTTTTGCAATTACGGAATGAACATCTATAGTGTGCTGCAGCTAGGGATGTAGCGAACGGCGGAAAAAATGTTCGCGAACATATTCGCGAACTTGCGTCAAAAATGCGAATGGTTCGCGAACGTCGCGAACCCCATAGACTTCAATGGGAAGGCGAATTCTAAAAGCTAGAAAAGACATTTCTGGCCAGAAAAATGATTTTAAAGTTGTTTAAAGGGTGCAACGACCTGGACAGTGGCATGCCAGAGGGGGATCAAGGGCAAAAATGTATCTGAAAAATACATTGTTGACACAGCGCTGCGTTTTGTGCTGTAAAGGGCAGAAATCACACTACGTCACTCAGGTGATGTTTCTGGACATGGAATGTGAAAAAGCTCACACAGCTAGGTGGCACTTGGTTAAAGACTGGGCAAACAATGCCTGCAAGGGCAACGTATACAGTAGTGGGTACGGAATATATTATTGCTGCTGTAAAAACATCACTCAGGTGATGTTTACGGACACGGAATTATTATTGTTATTTAGACAGAATGTGAAAAAGCTCACACAGCTAGGTGGCACTTGCATACCTCCCAACTGTCCCTCTTTTGACCACTCAACCCCCTGTCCCTCTTTTGTACTGGAAAGTCCCTCTTTTCTCTGAACTGAACAGCCAGAAAAAAAACAGTTTCTAACTTAATTAGCTTTTGGCAGAGAGCTCAGAACAGCTAACAGGTGCAAATAAGATACTTTGTAACAATTTTGACTCTGGTTGGTGCTGGTAGTGGTGAACTACTAGGAGGAGCAGCACACCAGTCCCACTCCCCAACACAGCTAGACTAATAGCACTGGGCTCTTACAGTAGCAAAGTAAAAAAAACAAAAAAGAAAATAAAAGCAGTCCTTACAAGGACTATTGGGTTACAGGCAGCAGTCAGCAGATGAGAGATCAGCAGCAGGACAGCTGCCCACAGCAGCTACATACAGAGCACTGCAGTAGAAGGTAGATTACTAGCCAGCAAAGCTACCTAACCTAAAATGTCCATCAAATCCTTGCAGAGTTCTGTAAAGGGCAGAAATCACACTACATTTCTAAACTTGTGTAATAAACAGCTTTAAAATGTCCGGCGTCTACATGCCAATCAAGTCGTGTAAAGGTTACAGCCTGTTCACACGCAAAGACAAAACGCGGCGCTTACTGCAACGCAAAAAAACGCAAAGAGCTTTAATGAATGATACCGTCAAGTGAGCAAATAATAGTTTTTAATTACTAATTGCTTGTCACCTCCAGGATGTTCGTCCTGTTGGTGGCAATATTTCTGTAGTGGTGTGTTTAGCAGTCACCGTGCTTGTGCGCACGTGCACGGTCAGGCAGAGGTAATTCAATGTACAGTGAAGTGAACCAAAAAACACTGATTCTGCAGTGTGGGCCCAGTTTTGGTCTACTTTATTGATCACCTGCGGTGACCATAAAAGATGCGATTTTGCCACTGTTGCAGAACCCTGAAAAATTAGGCATGTGTACTTTCCTGAAAAATTATGTTTTTTTTGTCGCAGCCACTGAAGCACAGAGGCCAGAAAAAATATGCCATATAAATGCTAAAAATATAAAAAATTTTTGTCGCAGCCACTGAAGCACAGAGGCCAGAAAAAATATGCCATATAAATGCTGAAAATATTAATTTTTTTTTGTTGCAGCCACTGAAGCACAGAGGCCAGAAAAAATATGCCATATAAATGCTAAAAATATAAAAAAAATTTGTCGCAGCCACTGAAGCACAGAGGCCAGAAAAAATATGCCATATAAATGCTGAAAATATATATTTTTTTGGTTGCAGCCACTGAAGCACAGAGGCCAGAAAAACTCAGGATTTACCTGTCCAAAAAGTTTTGATTAAAATGAAACCAGTAGGGTTTGCACCCTAGTTTGTAACGGTGGCGGAGGGAGGAGGACGCTAAAGGACAGCTGTGTGTGGAGTCATGCGGCGTGCAGAGAAGGACAGCTGCATGGGGAGTCAGAACAAGTCTTCCGGCGTGCAGTAACCCTCCGAGATCCATGCCTCGTTCATTTTAATAAAGGTCAGGTAATCCACACTTTTGTGACCTAGGCGAGTTCTCTTCTCAGTTACAATCCCTCCTGCTGCACTGAAGGTCCTTTCTGAGAGGACACTTGAGGCGGGGCAAGACAAGAGGTTCATGGCAAATTGTGACAGCTCTGGCCACAGATCAAGCCTGCGCACCCAGTAGTCCAGGGGTTCATCGCTCCTCAGAGTGTTCTATATCTGCAGTTAATGCCAGGTAGTCCGCTACCTGCCGGTCGAGGCGTTCTTTGAGGGTGGATCCAGAAGGGTTCTGGCGCTGCCTTGGACTGAAAAACCTTTGCATGTCTGACGTTACAGAGTGGCCAAAGTGCATTGTCCTTGCAGGTGCGCTCGTGGCAGGATTACTGGCACCTCTGCCCATGGAATGTTGATGAGTTCCTGAAGTGACATCACCCTTAAAAGCATTGTACAACATGTTTTGCAGGCTGGTTTGTAAATGCAGCATCCTTTCGGACTTGTGGTACGTTGGTAACATTTCTGCCACTTTATGCTTGTACCGAGGGTCTAGTAGCATTGTGACCCAGTACAGGTCCTTCTCCTTAAGCCTCTTGATACGGGGGTCCTTCAACAGGCATGACAGCATGAAAGACCCCATTCTCACAAGGTTGGATGCAGAGGTATCCATCTCCGCTTCCTCGTTATCAAGGACTATATCATCCACGGTCTCCTCCCCCCAGCCACGTACAAGACCAGGGGTCCCCAAAAGGTCACCACAAGCCCCCTGGGAAGCCTGCTCCTGTTGGTCCTCCTCCTCCACAAAGCCACCTTCCTCCTCTGACTCCACTTCTGACACCTCTCCCTGCGTTGCAGCAGGTGCCTGGGCTCGTTCTGGTGATTCCGACCAGAAATCGTGCGCTTCCTGCTCCTCGTCACGCTGGTCTACAGCCTCATCTGTCACTCGTCGCACGGCACGCTCCAGGAAGAAAGCAAAGGGTATTAGGTCGCTGATGGTGCCTTCGGTGCGACTGACCATGTTTGTAACCTCTTCAAAAGGGCGCATGAGCCTGCAGGCATCGTGCATAAGCACCCAGTAACGGGGGAAAAAAATCCCCAGCTCTGCAGATCCAGTCCTACCACCCAGTTCAAACAGGTATTCATTGACGGCTCTTTGTTGTTGCAGCAGACGTTCAAACATGAGGAGCGTTGAATTCCAGTGAGTCTGGCTGTCGCAAATTAAACGCCTGACTGGCATGTTGTACCGCTGCTGAATGTCAGCAAGGCGTGCCATGGCTGTGTAGGAACGTCTGAAATGGGCCGACACCTTCCTGGACTGCCTGAGAATGTCCTGGAATCCTGGGTACTTCGAGACAAAACGTTGGACTATTAAATTCAGAACATGTGCCATGCAGGGCACATGTGTTAAATTGCCCAGTCTCAGTGCTGCCAACAGATTGCTTCCGTTGTCACACACCACTTTTCCGATCTTCAGTTGGTGTGGGGTCAGCCACCGATCGGCCTGTGACTGCAGATATGACAGGAGTACAGATCCGGTATGGTTTCTGCTTTCCAGGCACGTCATCCCCAAAACAGCATGACAACCGCGTACCTGGCACGTCGAATAGCCTAGGGGGAGCTGGGGGTGCACAGGTGTGGAGGAGGAGGACCCAGCAGCAGAGGAGGAGGAAGCAGAGGAAGAAGACGAGGTAGAGAGCGAAGGAGGAGTAGAGGTGGTGGCAGAGCCGCGTGCAATCCGTGGCGGTGATACCAACTCCACTGTTGTTGTTGAGCCACGCATTCCCTGCTTCCCAGCCATAAGCAAGTTCACCCAGTGGGCAGTGTAGGTGACATACCTGCCCTGACCATGCTTGGAGGACCATGCGTCAGTAGTCATATGGACCTTTGCCCCAACACTAAGTGACAGAGATGCGGTGACTTGGCTCTGCACATGGTGGTACAGGTGTGGTATTCCCTTCTTGGAAAAAAAATTGCGGCTGGGTACCTTCCACTGCGGTGTCCCAATTGCTACAAATTTGCGGAAGGCCTCAGAGTCCACCAGCTGGTATGGTAAAAGCTGGTGGGCTAAGAGTGCAGACAAGCCAGCTGTCAGACGCCTGGCAAGGGGGTGACTCGCAGACATTAGCTTCTTACGCTCAAACATGGCCCTCACAGAAACTTGGCTGGGGGCAGATGACTGGGAACTGGTGGTCAAGGTGGAAGGCGGAGTGGAGGGTGGTTCAGACGGGTCAAGGACAGCAGAGGTAGAGCAGTAAGATGCTGGACCAGAAGGACGGTGGCTTTTAGTTTGTCTGCTGCCTTTGAGGTGCTTTGTGCTTGCCGTTCATGTGCCTTCACATAGAAGTTGTACCTATGTGGGTGTTGGGCTTCCCAAGACTCAGTTTCTGACTGCACTCATTGCAAATTACAATGCTTTTGTCAGAGGCACACACATTAAAAAAATCCCACACTGCTGAGCTTTTTGAAGCTGGCAATCTGGCGGTAACAGTAAAAGTTGGCGGCAATGGCGGGTGCGTTGGCCGGCTGACCACAGGTGCCGATACATGTTGTTGCCCTACTGTTCCCTGCGAGCTGTCCTCCCTGCTTCTTCTAAGTCTTATTCTCCTCCTGCCTCTCTGACTCTCCGTCTCTCCATCTGAACTATCCTCCTCTTGCTCTCTTCTACTGGGCACCCACAAAACATCAATCTCCTCATCATCATTCTCCTCAGATGCATCAATTTCTTCTAACAGCTCACAGAAGGAAGCAGCAGCGCGGACCTCCTCATCACTCATTATGTCCATCTCTGTTGTGTTGTCTGCCAGAATTATATCTGGTGTAACGTCCTCATCTCCTTCATCTTCTTCTGCCAATAATGGTTGCGCATCACTCAGTTCAAGAAACTCATGTGTAAATAACTCCTCTGACTCCAGTGAAGAAGGGGCGCCAGTGGTGGAGGAAGTGTTACGTGGGGTGCCCATAGCAGAGGAGGATGAGGATGTTGTGGCAAAGTTAGAAACGGTAGAGGATGGGGTGTGCTGTGTAAGCCAGTCAACTACCTCTTCAGCATTTTGGGAGTTCAGGGTAATTGCCTTTGTAAAACTGGGCAATTTCCTAGGGCCACAGGATAGCATAGCAGCACGGCACCTAGTGCCTCTGCGTGGCGGCCTGCCTTTGCCTGGCATTTTTTTTAAAACAACAACAACAACTCAGGTGGTGTTTCTGGAGACGGTATTATTATTGATATTTAGACAGAATGTGAAAAAGCTCACACAGCTAGGTGGCAGTTGTTTGAAGAACACACTGGGCAAACAATGCCTGCAAGGTCAACGTATACACTACAGCAGTGGATACGGAATATATTATTGCTGCTTGGAAAACGTCACTCAGGTGGTGTTTCTGGAGACGGTATTATTATTGATATTTAGACAGAATGTGAAAAAGCTCACACAGCTAGGCGGCAGTTGTTTGAAGAACACACTGGGCAAACAATGCCTGCAAGGTCAACGTATACACTACAGCAGTGGATACGGAATATATTATTGCTGCTTGGAAAACGTCACTCAGGTGGTGTTTCTGGAGACGGTATTATTATTGATATTTAGACAGAATGTGAACAACCTCACACAGCTAGGTGGCAGTTGTTTGAAGAACACACTGGGCAAACAATGCCTGCAAGGTCAATGTATACACTACAGCAGTGGATACGGAATATATTATTGCTGCTTGGAAAACGTCACTCAGGTGGTGTTTCTGGAGACGGTATTATTATTGATATTTAGACAGAATGTGAACAAGCTCACACAGCTAGGTGGCAGTTGTTTGAAGAACACACTGGGCAAACAATGCCTGCAAGGTCAACGTATACACTACAGCAGTGGATACGGAATATATTATTGCTGCTTGGAAAACGTCATTCAGGTGGTGTTTCTGGAGACGGTATTATTATTGATATTTAGACAGAATGTGAAAAAGCTCACACAGCTAGGCGGCAGTTGTTTGAAGAACACACTGGGCAAACAATGCCTGCAAGGTCAACGTATACACTACAGCAGTGGATACGGAATATATTATTGCTGCTTGGAAAACGTCACTCAGGTGGTGTTTCTGGAGACGGTATTATTATTGATATTTAGACAGAATGTGAACAAGCTCACACAGCTAGGTGGCAGTTGTTTGAAGAACACACTGGGCAAACAATGCCTGCAAGTGCACTACTATTGGTGCACTACTATGAAGAACAGCAAACAGCACTGGACACGTTAAACAACAGTAAGATAAGTAAAATAAAAAAAAATATATATGTATATTAAAAAAAAAAAATTACTCTGATTGGTGCTGAACTACTAGGAGCAGCACACCAGTCCCACTCCCCAACACAGCTAGACTAATAGCACTGGGCTCTTATAGTAGCAAAGTAAAAAAACAAAAAAGAAAATAAAAGCAGTCCTTACAAGGACTATTGGGTTATTACAGCAGTCAGCAGATGAGATCAGAAGCAGTGCCCACAGCAGCTACATACAGAGCACTGCAGTATAAGGTAGATTACTAGCCAGCAAAGCTACCTAACCCAAAATGTCCCTCAAATCCCTGCAGAGTTCTGTCCCTACAATACAGAGCAGTATCAAGTAGATTACTAGCCAGCAAAGTTACTATCAACTGTCCCTCAAATCACTAAACAGCTCTCTCCCTACACTAGCTCTTCCAAGCACACACAGGCAGAATGAAAAAACGCTGCAGGGCTTCAGTTTATATATGGAAGGGGAGTGGTCCAGGGGGTGTGGGGGTGGTCCAGGAGGGAGAGCTTCCTGATTGGCTGCCATGTATCTGCTGCTCTGGGGTGAGAGGGCAAAAATAAGCGCCAGCTAAGGCGAACCCAAATTGGCGAACGTCGCGCGACGTTCGCGAACATTCGGCGGACGCGAACGGTCGATGTTCGCGCGAATTAGATCGCGGGCGAACAGTCCGCGACATCCCTAGCTGCAGCCAGTGTTTCGCTAAATTGGTTCGTGCGGCAGCTAAGATTTGCCCCATCAAGGTATTCTGGAGCTTCGTGAGGCCTTTGGATGGGCAGGCTAAAAGAGTCGTAGTGGCCTCAGGGACTATACGTGTATGAAATACTCGCTCAAGTAAGCTATAAACCTCTGCCCAATATTGCTTTGCCACAGGACATGTCCACCAGATATGTAGATAATCCCCAACTGCTGTACAACCCCTGAAGCAAGAATCGGGAGTGGAAGGATCAAAGCGATGTTTCCTAGCCGGTGTGAGGTGCCAACGCATCAGTACTTTATGTGTAGATTCCTTAATGGCCGTATTGGGGGATATTTTTGAAGTGCAGTAACTGTGAATATCTATAAGTTTCGCTCTCTGGCATAGATTTAACAAATTGTAAATACTGAAATGATTTAATACCCATAGTCAGTAACATATCTTGTATTCTATTGATGCCATTTGCTTTCCACCATTGAAACGCCGGAGTAGCATAGCCAGGGAGAAAAAGCGGGTTATTGTGTAACGGAGTGAGAATACTATGAGATCCGGCCGGTTGGAATTTCCCTCGGCTATCATGCCATGTCCAAATAGTGTGTTTCAGCACAGAGCTAATCACGGGGACAGACTTAACTTGTGTTTTATCTGCCCATAAATAAAATGACAGGTCCGTGGGATGTGCTAAAAGTGTCTCTAACTGGACCCATCTATTCTCAAGGGGCGGTAGATGCCATTGTGTGGTCTGGGAGATCCTCGCAGCCTTATAGTACAACAATAAATTAGGTAAACCCAGGCCGCCTTGTAGTGGAGGCCTGTACATAGTCCTGTTGTTTATACGTGGTGGTTTGTGGGCCCAAATGAATTTGTTAATTTTAGTTTGAAGGTAATTAATATCTTTTATCCTAATCGCCACCGGCAACGTGCGAAACCGATACAACATTCTGGGTATTAAGGTCAAGATTCTCCCAAACCACGATATAGCGTACCTGGACCACTCTTCAAGGTCCTTTGCCAATTTCTTAATTAGGTTGGGATAATTGCATTTGTAAAGTGACGTATATACCGGCGTAATATTAACCCCAAGTACTCAATGAAAGAATGTCTCCAGATAAACGGGAAATTAAGTTCCAACAGTTTAATTACATGTTTAGGGGTGTTTAAAGGTAACGCCTGGGATTTAGAAATGTTCACAGTCAAACCTGATACGCAGGAAAATTTGTCCAGTAATAGAAACAAATTGGGCAGAGAAGTTTGGGGTTTGGTAATCGTAAGGCAAATATCATCCGCATAGAGGCTAACTTTAAATTCCGTATTTTTAATTCTAACACCCCCAATATTTTGGTCCTGTCTAATCAACTGGGCTAGCGGCTCTACTGCTAGAGCAAATATCAATGGGGAAAGGGGACAATCCTGGCGCGTACCTCGCAGGATTGGAAAAGTAAAAGAAAGGAGTCCCATGCACTTAATTTTCGCCGTGGGAGTGGAATAGAGGACCCTGATCATGTTAATAAAGTTACCCTTAATGCCGAACAGTCGAAAGACATGATAGATGTGTGACCAATTTACCGAATCAAAAGCTTTTTTCAGGTCCAGTAGTAAGATTATACTTTGTAAATTCTGGGAATTAGCATAATCTATTGTGGTAATGAGTCTCCTAATGTTGTCTGAGGTCTGTCTCTGCAAGATAAAACCGGACTGGTCTGGGTGAACCAGTTTTGGCATGTAATTGTTCAGACAATTAGCCATCACCTTAGCCAATAATCGCATATCGACATTGATTATGGAAATGGGCCTATAGTTTTGCGGGTCAGTATGGTCTTTATTAGGTTTAGGCAATAAACAAATCGTAGCTTCTAGCATATCAGATGGGATAGAGTGGCCCTCCAGTATTTCATTGAAAACTGCAGTCAGGTGGGGTACAAGCAACGTAGCAAATTGTTTATAATACGACAGAGGAAACCCATCAGGTCCCGGGCTTGATTTAAGTTTCATGTGTTTGATAGCCCACTCCACCTCATCTGATGTTATCTCTGCATTCAAAGCGTCTAAGTCCTGCTGATTCAATTTAGGGAGATCTAAGTTGCTCAAAAAGACTTCCGAGTCAAGTTTGTGCTGTCCGCAACCCCGTGTTTCACCATATAAATCACTATAAAAGTCACGGAACGTTTGCAAAATCTCCTGAGGGATAGAAGAAAGTCGACCCTGACTATTACGCAATGCTGTAATTCTCGCCAGTTGCGAATAATTATTCAATTTTCTAGCCAGCAATGTGTCTGGTTTATCCCTATAAATGAAAAGTCTTTATTTAGTCCATCTAATAGATTTGTCAGCCTTCTCCATCAGCTGTTTAGAAAGGACCGATTGGGTAGCTTGTAACTTTTTAGTGACATATGGGGTAGGGTTCCGTTTATTCAGATCTTCTAATCTACGTAACTCGGCCATAAGCTCAGTGGCAGTTTGTTGGTGTTTCTTTTTATGCATGGACCCAAGTTTTATAAAAGAGCCTCTAATAGTTGCCTTATGGGCCGCCCAAATAACACCCATTGATAGTGCCGGATCTAGGTTAGTGATAAAGTAATTTTCCAAGTCATTAGCTATGGCGTCTTTGATGGTAGGGTTAGATAACAGTGCTTCATTTAAGCGCCAATTGGTTCTGGGGCCTAAAGGCGGTCTGTATATCAAAGACATCCCTATAGCTGTATGGTCCGACCATGTAATTGGGTGTATATCCGCGGTTGTGACCTGTGAAAGTGTTTGAATTGGGGTGAAAAAGTAGTCTATGCGGGAGTAAACCTGGTGCGGGTACGAAAAAAAAGTATAATCTCTAGAAGAAGGGTGTAAGGAGCGCCAGGTATCCACAAGAGCTAAAGATTTGAGGGATTTAGTGAGAGTTGCTGGGGGTTTATGAGTATACAGCCGAGAGGAAGGGGTTTTGTCTAACGTGGAAGACATCACCATATTGAAATCGCCCATCAGGATGATGGTGCCTGGGGTGAGCTGGCTAATCCTAGTGAATAGGGAGTGGAAAAAAGCGCTTTGGCCTTCAGAAGGGGCGTACACATTAACAAACGTATATAACTTACCCAACAAAGTGCCCTGCAATATAATATATTGGCTATTAGGGTCTGTAATGGTTTTAGTCGTCTGGAATCCCAAGGCAGATCTAATATAAAAGGCGACCCCTCTGCGTTTGGAATGGAATGTGGTATAGTAGACTTGAGAATATTGTTTATGCAAGAATGGAAATGGGGAACCCTCAGCAAGGTGTGTCTCCTGAAGTGCTAGAATGTCGGCTTTAAGATTACGGTAATATTTACCCGCTATAGACCTTTTTGTAGGAGAATTAAGTCCCTTAACATTATGAGAAATTATAGTTAGTTCCGCCATGTCATCCGGAAGAAGGGAGCTGTAGCAAGACGGGCAACACACCTTGCATTAGGTCTCAGACTGTCACAGGTTGGGACCCAAAATAAGAACCACAGACGTATCCATCGAAATTGAAAGCATGCAAACAGTGAAACAAGCCATACAACCACTGCGATCCTGGACCCCAGTGTAATAGTAGCTACACAAAGCATTCTAAAATAAAATACTGGAAAGAGAACAAATAGAAAACATACCAGATGAACGGAGCAAAACATGGACATTCGTAGTACTGAAAGAACATTGTTAACAAAAGTAAAGGATAACAAAACAAAATATTCATTTATAAAAACAAATACGTCTGCCCAAATTCGGACAGATGGCCTCAATCGTGTGAGGCATGGGAAAACAGCCGTGAGTCACGAGCCTCCCGGGTGAACTAGCCCTGCAAAATAGTAGAAGCAAAACAGGTAGAAAAATCTAGTCAGGTCTTAGGTGACTTCGGGGCATTGGAATTAGGTGCTGGTATCTTAGACCATTGAGGTTTAAGTGTTGGAGGGGGTCGGCTCGGGGACCTTTGTGTCTCATCAAAATTTTGGAGACCTAGCTTGGTTAGTAAGTTATTTCTTAATAAAGGCTTTGCGATTTTAAAGTTTAATTTGTCTTGGTGTTTTTTTTTCTGATGTATATCAACGAATTTCTTGAAAGGCTAGGGACAAAGAACAAATAATCAGACTTAAGTCTCACCCAGAACTATCAGAAAATAGGTGTAAGTTGGGCAATGAGAATAAGGTTGTGACGCCTTAAAATAGTTAAATTTTGTGCAAGTGAGATGATGTCACACAATGAATGTCATGATACAGTCCTGTAATAGTTAATAAAACAGGCCAAGGTATCATGAAAAAACATTTCTGCCAGTACCTAAATCAGACACATAACAGGCCTCTCTTCAGTCAGCCATTTGTAACTGGGTCACAGCCATTCCATGTGGAGGGGGAAAGCCGAAGGAGGGAGAAGTTAAAGTTCCCATCAAGGCCAGGTGAAGTGAAGGTCACACATAACATTTCCTCAAACATATGCCAACAGTATAAGAAACTGGTGATGGGTTCAAGGTAATATCAGTTTTTAGATGAGTCCAAAAATGACATGGGTTACTACTCTGTATATCAAATGTGAATATCTGGGCTGGGGCAGGTCACACAGCATTGATGTTTAGTATCTATGGAATCCATGAGAGAATTAATAACCAATGAATATAAAATCATCTCTCTCCTATGTTCCAATAAGGAGTTATGTGATTGGAAGTTATCCCATTTGTTTCTCCTTGCCTCCAGGACCAGGAATTCTATACCTGTAAAGCTAAGTATAGGTTTTCCATGTTTCCCTTTGATTTTATAAACTGTTTGTATTATTGAATGTATGTCTCTTTTTGTAACATCTTTTTGTTAATTGCACTGTTATACCTTTTATATTATTAAAGAAATAACTTAATACGTTTGTCTTTGGTGCTCTAAATGAACCTAGTCTGAAAGAGTGTAACTGTGAGCCTTAACCCTCTGCATGCTGAATGGAAACACTAGTCTGTCTGTATGCTAGTTAACCATTTGAGTGCTGGTAGGTAGTGTGTGTTGCAATTTCATTAACCCTTTCACTACTAGAGTACCTGGTTTCTCTCAACACCAGTGTACAGTTGAGTGGTGGCAGCCAGTTTGTGTGTGTTTTGTGGGCGTTGGTTGGTCTGTGGGGTGCTTTTGTATTTGTCTAACCTGTGTGCAAGGTGTGTGAGAGACTGAGTTAGCGACCCCTGATAGCCACACCTAAAGTCACGTGCAGCTGGAAGTACTGTATCCGTGACAATGAATGTAAGGGACGCGTGCGATCATGCTTTGATGTGAGTGTCAAGAGCAAGAAGGTACAGATGCCTGTGGGTGTCTTTGCCACCGCTCCAGGTACTTTAACATTACCCCCCCCCCAGAGGGGGCCACTGGACCCCTAAGCTTATCAAGGAATCTAATTTGAAACCAATGTTTAAGATGGTCAGCATGAAAATCAGAGGCTGGAACCTAACATCTCTTCTCAGGACCTTTTCTGTGTACTAGATATTGCAGTTTACTTTTGGAAAGGTGGGAATTCACTAACCTCTGTACCAAATATTCTGGCTGACCTTCAATAGAAATCGTAATAGGATGAGAACTACTTTATGTCAAACAGCTCTGGCAGGCTTTAACCCTTTATCCGCCAAGCACGTACGGCGTACGTGCTGGCGGTTCAGGGCTCAGGCTGCCAAGAACATACACTGTACGTTCTCCAGCAGCTGAGCCCTTCTCTCTGCTTTGGCGGCTTTTGCCGCCTCTGCAGAGAGTCAGGGGGGTAGACAGCCCCCTGGACAACGTGGCTGGGGGGCTGTCAAGTCGGATCTGCGACGCGATTGTCGCAGATCCAACTTCAAAGTAGCAGAAGAGCAATGGAAGCGCTGCTGCTGCTGCTTTCCTTACCTGCTCCACGTCGCACACCCGCCCACTCACTTCCTGCTGCGCAGTAACTCTGCTGACACGCTGCCTTGGAGTCCTCCTTCGGTTCCTGTGATCCTCCTGCTACAAAAATGGTAAGTGCATGTTTTTTTACACACTTACCTGCACTTACACATACTTACAGTACATTTATACACTTACACACACATTTTAGTAAAGATTGGTATTTTTTGTTTTTTATTTTTTTATTTTAGCACACTTGGTCCCTTTTGTACAGTTATTTACACTTATTTACACTTGTTCATTAATGACTTAGGGGAGGGTGTTGTAAGTAATGCATCAGTGTTTGCAGATGACACAAAATTATCCAGCCCAATTAATTCCATCCAGGATGTGGCATCCTTGCAACATGATCTTGACAAACTGGCAATCTGGGCAGCTAATTGGCAAATGAGATTCAATGTTGATAAATGTAAGGTCATGCACCTGGGATGTAAAAATATCCAAGCCACTTATACCCTTAATGGGACTGCACTAGGCAAATCCATTATGGAAAAGGACCTTGGAGTCCTTGTAGATGATAAACTTGGCTGTAGCAAGCAATGCCAGTCGGCAGCATCAAGGGCAAAAAAGGTCTTGAGCTGTATTAAAAGGGGCATAGAGTTAAGGGAGGAGGGGGTCATTCTTCCACTGTATAGAGCACTTGTAAGGCCCCATCTAGAATATGCCGTACAGTTTTGGTCTCCATCACACAAACATGACATTATTGTATTAGAGAGGGTACAGAGAAGGGCAACTAAGCTGGTAAAAGGTATTGAAAATCTTAGCTATGAGGAAAGACTGGCCAAAGTGGGGATGTTCACGCTGGAGAAGAGGAGCTTGAGGGGTGATATTATGACTATGTATAAATATATAAGGGGATCATATAATAATCTCTCTAATGCTTTATTTACCAGTAGGTCTTTCCAGCTGACACGAGGTCACCCATTCCGATTAGAAGAAAAGAGGTTCCGTCTAAATATTCGGAAGGGGTTTTTTACAGTGAGAGCTGTGAAGATGTGGAATTCTCTCCCTGAATCAGTTGTACAGGCTGATAAATTAGATAGCTTAGGGTTATGGGAAATAGCTCATAGCTATCCAGGGACTAGTCCGATTGCCATTTTGGAGTCAGGAAGGAATTTTTCCTCCTCTAAGGCAAATTTGAGAGGCTTCAGATGGGTTTTTTGCCTTCCTCAGGATCAACTGGCAGATATGTAGTTAATAAAAAATAAAAAAAGGTTGAACTCGATGGACATATGTCTTTTTTCAACCTTACTTACTATGTTACTATCTTACTATGTACTTATACATTGTACCGTTTGTTTTGCCTTAAAACATGTTATTTTGACAGCGTGACTATTGGATAATCGATTTCGGCCACTAATTACGCTGTCGGATCAATTATTTTGTTATTTCATTGATTTACGCTATTTTTGTGGTTTTATTGCAATTTTATCCCTGCATTATTGTTCCTTATGTATCTCTAGGATAGTTTTGCTGTTTGGTGCTTTGGTATAAAAAGATTTATTTTACTTAGTTTGATTCGCCAGAATATATGCTTTCCAAAAATATATAGTCTTCTGGGGGTCTTTTTACAGTTTTGAGTTATGAGTCTTACGGCACATAATGCACAGTTGGGGCTCTCTTTTCTGCAGCTTAGTTGGCTAGCGTGAAAATTCATATGCATGTTTTTCATTTAGGGTCCGTACACGCCACATACTTAGGTAAATCTATGCATATTGGGCATCAAACTATTCAGTAGACTTCTGACATCCATATTTAGGGTGATTTTTCTTTATACGTAAAACATTGTGTGGATAAATGCTGCAAACTGCAACAATTTTAGGCGATTTTCAGAAATGTTGTAAAAACTTCTCCGTTTAGAAAAGCTTTGCAGTTTGGTATAGAAAGACATCTTTATCTTTCTTGGATTCGTCAGAATGTGTACTTTCCAAAAATATATGGTTTTGGGGGGGTCTTTGCTGTTAGGAGGGTCTTGAGGCACATAATATGAAGTCAAGGGTCTATGTTCACAGAAGGCGAATCAGCAGCAGAGAAAAATCATATGCACTATTTTTATTTGGGGTCCGCACATGCCAGCTGTCTTGGTATATCAATGCATATTGGGCATCAAACGGTTCAGTAGATCCTTGGCATCAGTATTTATGGTGTTTTACAATTGTATGTAAGCAATTGGGTGAGATAAATGCGGCCAATTGCAATATTTTTAGGCAACTGTTGCTGTCGCCAAATTTAGGAAAGGCTTGTGACATTGGTACTTTGGGGTACAAAGACATGCATACCCAATTTGGATTCGCGGGAATGTGTTCTTTCTGAAAATATATGGTTTTCTGGGGTGAATGTACTTTTTTCTACCTTTGCTCACCCCCAAAACTATGTATATGTGTTGATTTTGCAGTACCTGGAATGACAGACCATATGGGGGTCTTCTTTTGGGGCCCCTACATGCCACGTGCTTGGGCATGTATACATATTGGGCATCAAACTGTTCAGAGGACCCTAGGCTTTCATATTTGGGGTGATTTCTCTTGATACCTAAAAGTATGTGGGAAATACAATGCTGCGTGGTGGAAATTTTGAGGTGATTTATGGAAATGTCACCAAAATCTCCAAATTTAGGAATGGTTTGCGGCTTGGTGCTTTGGAGTAGAAAGACATGCATACCCAATTTGGATTTGTGAGAATGTGTACTTTCCGAAAATATATGGTTTTCTGGGGTGAACTTATTTTTTTATACCTTTGTCGCCCCCAAATCTATGTAAATGTGTTGATTTTGCAGTATCTGAAATGACAGACCAAATGGGGGTGTTCCTTTTGGGGCCCTTATATGCCACGTGCTTGGGTACACCTATACATATTGGGCATCAAACTGTTCAGAGGACACTAAGCTTTCATATTTGGGGTGTTTTCTCTTGATACCTAAAAGTATGTGGGAAATACAATGCTGCAGGGTGGAAATTTTGAGGTGATTTTTGGAAATATCACCAAAATCACCAAATTTAGGAATGGTTTGCGGCTTGGTAGTTTGTAGTACAAAGACATGCTTACCCAATTTAGATTCGTGGCAATGTGTTCTTTCCGAAAATATATGGTTTTCTGGGGTGAACTTACTTTTTTCCACATTTGCCCCCCCAAAATCTATGTAAATGTGTTGATTTTGCAGTATCTGAAATGATAGACCATATGGGGGTCTTCCTTTTGGGGCCCCTATATGCCACGTGCTTGGGAACACCTATACATATTGGGCATCAAACTGTTCAGAAGACCCTAGGCTTTTATATTTGGGGTGATTTCTCTTGATACCTAAAAGTATGTGGGTAATACGATGCTGCAGGATAGAACTTTTTAGGTGATTTTTGGAAATGTCACCAAAATCACAAAATTTAGGAATGGTTTGCAGCTAGGTGCTTTGGAGAATAAAGACATGCATACCCAATTTGGATTCGGCGGAATGTGTACTTTCCGAAAATATATGGCTTTCTGGGGTGAACGTACTTTTTTTATACCTTTGCCGCCTCCCAAAACAATGTAAATGTGTTGATTTTGTAGTACCTGAAATGGCAGACCATATGGGGTGTCTTAATTTTTGGGCCCCTATATGCCACGTGCTTGGGTACACCTATACATATTGGGCATCAAACTGTTCAGTGGACCCCAGGCTTTCATATTTGGGGTGTTTTACATTGATACCTAATGATGTGTGGGAGATATGATGCTGTAGAGTGGAAGCTTTGAGGTAATTTTTCAAAAAATTCACCTATTTCTAAAAAACATTATAACTTTAGGAAACAATGGCAACTTGGTAGTTTGGAGTACAAAGATATATTTACCCATTTTGGATTCACCAGAATCTGTTCTTTCTAATAATGGGTAGTTTTCTAGGGTAATCCTACTGTTAGCGGAATGTTTTGCCTTGAAATCAAAAGTATGCCGTTTGGGGAGCTTTGGAAATTTGATTGTGTACTGCTTGTAGATTTTGAGCTATACAAGTGAGAAATCTCCATAAAACTATATATATTTGGTATTGCCACATTCAGGAGACATAGACCTTTCTAAATCTGCTGTGTTCTCATACATAAAATAATATGTAATATGTAATATGATATATGTGATTGTTCTTCGTGAAACATGATTTCTTTCATTTTATTAGACACATAAAAGCCTATATTTTTTTACAGAAGTAGAATTACACCAAAATTCTTGCATATTGTGAAAGTTCAGGTTGTCCTGAAAAAAACAATATATTGTTTTCCTGAGTAAACTAAAAGACCACCCCAGGAAAGGCCCTTAAAGTGAAATAGTGCAAAATATCTAAAAACTGCTTGGCAGTAGATGTTCGCTTCTAGGACAAAACGGCTGGCAGGGAAAGGGTTAACAAAGAAACATGAAAAGAGTTCTGCATTCTGGAGGGAGTTCTAAGTGGACAATGCTGGAATTATTTTAGATATTGAAAATGGACCAATGAATTTGAGTCCTAGCTTGGCAGAAGGCACTTAACTGAATATTTTTGGAAAATAGCCAGACCCATTACCAACCTGATAGTCGGGTCATACTTTACAATGACTCAGAGGCTCTCTTTAAGGCAGATACTGCTGAAAACAGAGCCTTGGACCCCTTGCCAAATCTTAGAATAGTGGTTAACCAGTATAATTTGGCAGCAGGAACATCTGAGGAATGACCAGAAAGGCTCTAGGATGATGGCCACAATCAATAAAAAACAAATACTTCCGCTTGGACAAGTGAGTATCATTATTGTTTGAAAACTCAGCCCATGAAAGAAAATCTGCCCAAAGAGATTGATTATTGGAGATGTAACATCTGAGATATTGCTCCAATGATTTCCAGCTGGTTGTTGGTTTGAGGGTGGTATGCAGAGGAAAAAGACAAATCAGTGCCCATAAGAGAGCAAAAGGCCCCCCAAATCACACAATTTTGAACCCCCTATAAGAAACAATGTTCAATGGGGCCCCATGAAACTTAAATATATTAGAGAGAAAGAATTCAGCAAGATACTTAGCAGAGGGAAGGGTGGAAAGGGGAATTAAATGAGAAATTTTACTAAACTGGTCCAATACCACCCAAACAACAGTGTTCCCTTTAGAGGGAGGTAATTCCACACTGAAATCCATGGAAATATGGGTCCATGGCCTTTTGGGATAGGAAGCAACTGTAGCAGCCCCTGATGTTAGGACCTGGGAGGTTTAGAGCATTGACAAACTTGGCAATAATCAATATAATTACCAACATCCAATTTCAATGTTGGCCACCAGAGAATGTGGGACAAAAGAGAACAGGTTGTACTGCAGCCCAGATGCCTGGCTATAGACTCATTAGTTTCTAATAGAACTGTCTCACAAAGGTTTTCTGGAACAAAAAGTTTGCCTGGCGGTACATTAAAAGGTAGATTAACCTGAGCTTCTCACAAGGAAGACAGATCTGGTGTAGCCAAAATCACTTCATTAGAGACAATAGAATTGGGTTCAGACTTCTCTCAAGGATTAGAGACAAAACTTCTGGAGAGGGCATCAGCATTAGCATTACTTTCCCCAGGCCTGTAGGTTATGATAGTGAGGTAAAGCATCATGCCCATCTGGCCTGTCTAGGATTTAAGTGCTTTGCAGTATAAAAGATTTTTGTGATTGTTGAACACTCTAACCATATTATTAGGTTTTGCCTTAACCTGCGTAACACCTCCTGAACATGGGCACGATGATCAGATAAATTAGAAGGATAAATCAGAATATCATCTAGGTACACCACTACATAGCGACCCAGAAGACCACAAAAAAATGTAATTTACAAATTCTTGGAAGACAGCTGGGGCATTACATAACCCAAGGGTCGTTACCAAGTATTCATAATGCCCATCACAAGTTTTAAAAGCTGTCTTCCATTCATCTCCTTCCCTGATTTGCATTAGATTATATGCACCTCTTAGATCAAGTTTAGAAACAACTGTGGCACCCTGAACTCTAGCTATCCAAAATCAAGGGAAGGGGATAACATTTTTTGACTGTGATCTTAGTCCTTTAGGCCCTTGTAATCTATGCATATCCTTAGCATCTTTTTTCTCTACAAAAAAGAAGCTGGCACCCACAGAGAAAGGTCTTATGAGAAAAAGGTTATGTCCATCGCTTAGGGTGAAAAGAGCCTGGAGTTACATCAATAGTACAGTCTCTAAGGTTTGTACGGGGAAAGATCTCGGCAGCTTTTTTTTTTTTAAAATATTTTTATGTATGAAATTTTGTCTTACAGCAAGAGCATTGTAGGATGTAACCAAGCATAGAACGGTACAACATACATAACTTAGACGCTACATCATAGTTAAGTGGGCAATACAGACAACAAAGAGAGCCATATCACAAAACTGGGGAAGCCCTCGGCAGCTTTTTTAGAGAAGGCATCTGCAAAAGAAGAGTAGCAGGAAGGTAACCCTTCCACAGACATTGTAGGAAGAACCTGTGAAGATTTTATCTCACAGCCTATTCTCCATTGATGGATGCTGTTAGTAACCCATTCTACTTGGGGATTGTGTTTCTGTAATCAGGGGAGGCCTAGAATCACAGTAGTATGAGGACAATGGATGATAAAAAAGGAAATCTGTTCAACATAATAAGTAATGTGTTATAACTACCGCTCACCTGCCACTTCACTTTTCCTGCAATGGTGGTGCTGGTCCCCCGTAGCCCCCGGCAAGGTCCCTCAGTAAAAGCAGTAAATTCATGGGTCCGCACACACACTATATATATATGCAGTCGGGATGTGGCCCCTCTTTTTATTAATATTTCACCACAAAGATCAACGTTTCAACATAATAAGTACACATAGAGACGAAGAGAGTACCCATAGACATGAAGAAAGTTTCAGATTTGTAAGACACTTACCCACATACTAAGGAGCTACCATTGATAGCCAATAGTTTAACTGAAGGAACAAGGGTTTGTGTGGGTATACCGTGCTTTTGTACAAAATTATCATCTAGCACATTCCCTGCTGCCCTGGAATCTAAAAAGGCAGAACTTTTTACATAACCCTTATCCCAATCTAAAAGGATCAGAAGAAACTCTTTGGAAGAAGACTGTTGGTAGTAGAAACAGCATGACCTAAACAGAACTCCCCAGACCTGTTTAAGTTTTGCCATTTCCTGGCAGCTTGGGACAGGTGTCACAGAAATGCCCCTTATCCCCACAATACAGGCACATCCCATTAGCCCACCTATGGCCCTTTTCTTCAGAGGACAAAAGAGTAGTACCCAATTGTATGGGTTCTTCTGTAGGCACAGGAGCTGAGTTTTTGGGTTGGCTGCTGATACTGAGGGAATATTATGTGGAATAGCAGTAGGGGTTTTTTCCGGATGCCTCTCCCTACCTCTTATCAATTTGAATAGCAAGGCCCATTATGGAATCAAGGGAGGATGGAGGAGGAAAATCAATAGGCTATCTTCTATCAGAAAGGCCCACTCTGAATTGATTGTGTAAAGCAGTATTGTTCCATGCCCAGAAGTGGTACCCTATATCCAGCTCCCTGGTCTCGGCTCTCACTTCTGCCTTCAACCGCCGCCTTTCACCTCGGGAGGAGCCCTCGGCTAATTGAATGCCGCCAGGTCTTAATAGAGAGAGGAGCAAAGCCAGCGGTTCTGGACGAGCAAAGGGGCACGATCGTCTCACCAGCATACTTAAAGGAAGAACACCACCAGGAACAGGCAGGCCGGGCCAGCACAAGCAGAGAATCGTCAGACAGGCCGGAATCAGGATTGGAGAATAATAGAATAGTCAGTGGTCAGGCAAAGGATCAGGATTGGAGAGGTCAGAATAGTCACAGACAGGCAGGATCAGGATTGGAGAGGTCAGAGTAGTTAATCAGGTAGGCAAGGGTCAATACACTAAAGATCAGTAGGATTCACAAGGAATATAATACCCAGGAACAAGCTAATTGAACCTAAAAATGGGCAGTGTACTGACATCCGAATTCCCCTTTTATACTATTTGAATTTCGCGCCAGGCGCGATGACGTAATCACGCCAGCACATAAACCAGGAAGCGTGCCGGGGCCCGCGACATAGGAACACAGAACCCGAAAGGAGAAGGACGCATGTGGCGGGCGTCCCCGCCGGAAGCATGGCAGGCGCCCCCGCATGCCCAGGGGAAAGCCACTGGACCACCAGGGTAAGAGTTCGCCACTACACTCTGGGCTTAGGGTAAATTGGGAGAAATCTACAATATTTCCAATAGATCAGATACCTCCCCTGGCTCGAACTCCTTCCCCACTGCAATGGACTTGCTCCTTTAAGTACCTAGGTGTGATTATTCATAGAGACCCCAAAGAATACATATCCAACAACTTAGACCCTGTCTTACAAGAATACCGCAGGAAAACCACCACCTGGGCCAACCTTCCTCTTTCCCTAGTGGGAAGGGCGAACCTTGTCAAGATGGTATTCCTGCCTAAATTCTTATATAAGCTTCATAATGCCCCAGCATATATACCCCAAAGCTGGTTTAAACAACTGGACAAAATCACCAGCTCCTTTCTCTGGGAGAATCGAGCCCCCTGCATCAGTTTGACAGCCCTCCAGGCCCCTGCATCAGGGGGAGGCCTGGCGTTGCCAAATTTTTTACTCTATTACCACACCTCACAACTGGTTTATGCTCACTGGTGGCTGACGTTTGATATGAATAATCATGCCCTTTTGGCGGAAGGGGCATGTGCCACCTCACTTGAGGCTCTGGCAAATCATTTGTACAGAGGAGAGAACTCCGTTTTTCCTCAGACTTCATCTATGACCCCAGTGATAAAAAATTTTTAATCTATATATTGAGCGCATGTACCCCCACCAAGACACCTGGTCGCCTGGCACCCCCTTATGGGAAAATCCCAAACTCCAGCACTTTAGGGGGCTTCCCGATTCTGGGCTTTGGGCGTCTATGGGAATCAAATACTTAACCCATATTGTAGAGGGAGGGCAGCTTAAACCCTTCCAGACCTTGAGAACAGAGCACCAGCTCCCTACTAATATGATATTTCGCTATCTGCAATTGAGTCATGCCTTCCAGGCCCAGTTTCGGGTTCGTCCTTTAAACTTAAACCAATGCTCGCTTGAACGATACCTCAGGCAGCCAGGGCTGCAAAAAGCCATATCATGGATTTATGCTATTTTACAGAAATCCTCGGGCTCACATATGGAACGTTTACGCCTAAAATGGGAAGTGGATATCCCAGTTCTGGATGAGGAGGCTTGGACGGGTGTCATAGAGCAGATTCCAGAACTTTTCATGTCTAATAGGGATAGACTGATACAGATAAAATTTTTCAACAGGGTGTATCTTACTCCCCAACGGCTTGCCAAGATCTACCCGGGAACGCCAGACACCTGCTACAAATGTAGGGTAGAGGTTGGTACTCTCTTCCATGTGTTTTGGGAATGCCCTAGTATTCAAGGTTACTGGGGGAGAGTACTAGATTTTATTCAATCTAGTTTTGACTTACCGAATATTCGCTCCCCGGAGCTATGTCTAATGGGTCACACTGAACCACTTACTTTCCCCCAGTGCCAGAGATTGTTTTATTTGCAATTACTTTATTATGCTAAGAAAGCCATTTTGTTGACTTGGAAGGATACTTCCCCTCCCTCTTTAAGTCGATGGAAACGACTGATAAACGAAATTCTCCCCCTACAGAAGGCAGTGTATTTAGCTAGAGGGTGCCCGGAAAAATTCCTAAAGATATGGGGTCCTTGGCTTAAGTTGCCTGACACTGCTACTCACTCATTTCAAGCATTGACTTAGGCATGGTGGTATTGCTCCTCATGAAGCTAATGCATGTATATTGCTTTGTAGTACCTAATATGTAACCTTTGGTAGACAATTGTAAGACTCTCTTTTCTTCTGTACTTTGTATGTCTTTTTGAAAAAAGTTAATAAAAACAAATTTTAAAAAAGAAAGAGTTCGCCACTAGACCACCAGGGAAACCTTTCCTTACACTGACTCTGCAATCCAGGTTGCCCAAGATGGGTTTTGCCTAGTAGAATCACGTTGGATCAATTTGGGCTCTATCAAATGCCAGAGTCGCAGGTGGAATGTTATTATTGGATTTTGAATCTTATACCTGTGTAGGTTTGCCTTAATTGCCCACATTAGGGCAGAAGTATGTAAGGAATGGATGGTAGCATTCTTAAAATTGACCCAGTGTTTTATGCTCTTCTCCATGTGCCAGTGCCATCAATTGAGCAACATTGACTGCTTTATAGTAATTGAATAGATATGGTTTCTTAGTGCCACCTTGATCATGATGGCAATGTATGGTTGACTTACTAACCCTATGATATTTATAGTGGTTTTAAAATTAAGGGTCTTCCTTTGTAGTGTATTAATATCCCTTTTACACACTGAGATTGGGATATTATGTACTGAGGGAGTGTCCAGAACAGAGCTAACATTTTGGGAAGTATTATTATATGTATAGTTGCTATTTGGCCAAACCAAGAAATAAGTGTCTATCTGCAAGAGGTTGGAACAATAGATCATTAAACCAGTGCTGTCATACTTCTGTGTTACAGACAGCCAGAATTGTTTTGGCCTACATGGTGGAGGGCCAATAATGGAAACAAGTGTTGACCACTGTGTGTTTTTAAGCCACACCCTCTTTAAACCACACCCATGTTATCACAAGAACTTTTAAGACCATGTCCACATTAATGGTGGTAGCACCCCAAAAAACCCAAGTGCTAGTGCTAAATGCAGGGATATCACTCATAAGTAAAAAATTTAAGTCTTATTAAAGGAAAAGCTTAGAGTAAAAATAAAAACTGGGTAAATAGATATGCTGTGCAAAATAAAAAAATGTTTCTAATATAGTTAGTCAGGCAAAAATGTAATCTATAAAGGCTGGAGCTACTAGATGTGTAACATAACAGAACAAAACTTCCTGCTTTTCAGCTCTCTAACTCTGGGTTAGTCAGCGACTTTAAGGGGGCCGCATGGGACATAATTGTTCAGTGAGTTTGCAATTGATCCTTAGCATGCAGCTCAGATTCAAAAGAAAAAGTTATGACCCAGGTGGCCCCCCTCAAGTCACTGATTGGTTATTGCCTGGTAACCAATTAGTGGAAACCTAGAGAGTTGCAAAGCAGGAAGTAGTGTTCTGGATATTATGTTAGACATCGAGTCACTCCAGCCTTTATAGGCATTTTTGCACTTCCTACAGGCATGGTGTGCGAGGTCTTACAGCAATTGTATCCAGAACCAGGAGAAAGTATCAGGAGTCAAAGGTACACCAATCTCAGGGAACAGTGCACCTAGTACCAAATGAGGTTAGCTTTCCTATGCAGAGCAGTGTGTGGCATCTATTTTCTGTAGTTCTATGAGAAATTCTAACTTTGAGTTTTCTTGAAAATGTTCCCCAATTATCCGAGTGGCTTCTTCAGTTGAATTGAGCGGCAGGGAATTCCCCAGCTTTTAAACCCTTAAAGGAAAACCAAGCCTTTTTTCTTTAAAACCCCTACCCCTACTACCCTACATTGACCCCCAGCCCAGGTGTAAACTTCAGTAATTAAGCATAACTCTTTACTTACCGCTCTTTGCAGATTCAGCACAGAGGAGCTCACGGATACCATCTTCCTGCTCTTCGGTAATCTTTGGGACTTCTGTTGCTTTGGCAATTTCCGTGACTTTCAGTGCGTTCGTAGTTGTCAAAAACCAGAAGAATGCTCCCACTGCGCATGCGCATATACGTCACTTACTTCTCGAAGAAGACCAAAGAGCTGAAGATGGCTCCCGTGAGCTCCACTGCGCTGAATCTGCAAAGAGATGTAAGTAAAGAGTTAGGGTTAATTACTGAAGTTTACACCTAGGCTGGGGGGGAGCAGGAGGGGGGTCTATGTAGGGTGGGGGGGTAGGAGTTTTTAAGAAAAAAGGTTTGGTTCTCCTTTAAGGGTAGTACAATCACTGAGATCCAATCACAATGGCTCCATTGAACTTCAATTAGGCACATGGCTGTAACTGGGGAGGGGGGGGACTAGTGGTTGGCAGAAGAGGCACGTGCCTAGGGCACAAACAGTGGATGGGGGGGGAGAGTGCTAGGCACATACCTCTTCTGTTGCCAGTCCAGTTAAATAAAATCAGTTTTTCACCTATTGTATGTTGGCAGTAAGCTTCTTTTATATAAAAAAAATAGAAAAAATACACTTTTTTTCTTATTTATAAAAATACCAATGAGGCTTTTTATATCTATTGTTCTTCTGGTTATACAGGGTTGTACCCTGATAATAGTCTGATAATTCATATGCATATGCTAGTGACTACCCTATATACTGCAATATGGAGAGCTGTTGAAAACAAAATTTAAATAACTCAAAAACCACAAATAATTAAAAAATTAAAACCAATTGCAAATTTTTCAGAATATCATTCTCTATATCACAGTAAAAGTTAATTTAAAGGTGAACAATCCCTTTCAGCAGTTTTGGAGAAAACTGTAATATAGTGGTGTATACATCAGAGACAGAGGGAAGTAAGCAGAATTACACATCCACAATGTTTATATTTATCATAGTCACCTTTATACCTAACTTCTGTTGGTGAATGCTGACATGCTTCGTTTTTGCAGCTTATCAGGAAAGTGATAGTGGGAAATGTAGGGTGGTATTTTTTTCTTGAAAATGTGGCAACCCTAGGTGCACCTAACATGAATGAACTGAATTTGTCTTTATTAGCCTAAATTATTACAGAAACCTTTATTGTCAACTACTATGTTGACTACTATTTACCGTAAAGGTGTTGTTCCCCTTCCAAACACTTTTTTAAGTTATTATCAGATTAAACAAAGACTTTTTTCAATTGCTTTCCATCATTTATTTTTTACTGTTTTCACAATATTTAAGTTTAATGTTCCTGTCTCTGGTGTGTCAGAAATAACATACAATTCACCTGCAGGGCCTCTGTGTAAGTATTTCCTGGATTGCTCTGTCGCAGGCACCATGTTTACATGTTGTGCCAATTGTTAAGACTGTGTACTGTACATGCTATGGAATTATGGGACTGACTTTTTTTCTGTTAGTTGATACAGATAAAAGGCTGGAAACTTATGGGAATGAATAGTTCTGTAAAAGAGATTAAGGGGCAGATTTAAATAGGGTCTAATATCGTGGGTTAATTAACCCTCGATATTCGACTGCCGAATGTAAATCCTTTGACTTCGAATATCGAAGTCTAAGGATTTACTGCAAATAGTTTGATCAAACGAAAAATCGATTAAATCGATTTAATCCATCGATCGAAGATTTTTCTTCCGACGTAAAAATTGATAGTGCTAACATGGCACCTCGGTAGGTTTTAGGTGGCGAAATAGGGTGTCGAAGTTTTATTTAACCAGACAGTACTTCGACTATCGAATGGTCGAATAGTCGAGCGATTTTTAGTTCGAATCGAAGTAGCCAATTCGATGGTCGAAGTAGCCAAAAAAATCATTCAAAATTCGAAGTTTTTTTTATTCTATTCCTTCACTCGAGCTAAAGAAATGGGCCCCTCAGAGTAAAGCTTTCAATGGAGCTAAATTTACCCTTACACTTTCCTGTCCTTTAATATGCAATTATTATTACTGCACAATAACCTTTTTGTCCATCATTGCCTCTCTCTCTCTCTCTCTCTCAATTGAAATCCATACAATAAAACAGGAAACCAAGGAACAATAGATCTGGTATTTTAGAATTACACGTTGTGCGTATTAGTATAATGCTTCTTGTGTGGTATATAAAGTGAAAATGTAGCGTATTACCAATTGGAATACAAGACATCATTAGATGATTATTGCTAGTCCATTTACCTTGGCTCAAGATGATTTGTTACTGAGGATTTCTATGACCATATAAAAATAGAACTCCCATGTGACATTGGGAGGCTTATATATTAAAGGTCAGATTTTAGTGGTTTTAGATGTTTTGAAGCCATGACTAAACTCACAAACTGTAAAACCTCGACTGTCAATGAATTTATCAAAAGTTCCAGATTTATCAAAAGTTCAAATTAAAAAAGTAGAAAAAAAAGGCACTGCACCAAAAAAAAATCAGAACACCACAAAAACCAGTAAAAATTAGTTTTTCAGACAATTTGTAGTGAAAAAATATCTGAAAAACATTCTCATTGGTTTAAAATGGTCCAACACGGATTTATTTTCCCAAGTTTCCAACATACACAGTACGTTCAAGCCCAAAGGGTGACCACTTCAGCATACAAAACATAAATCATAAAAATAACTATAGCCCACTTCATATTTGAAAGGGTCCCTTACTAAACTGGGCCCCTTGTGGACAACCAGCAAAAATAAACAGTTGACTCACCCTTGTACTCACAGTACTCCTTTTTTTGTAAAGTCCTCAGTCTCCTGGCTTTTACTCAGTCTCACTCAAGACTCTCTGACACTTGGTCACATGCTCCCTCTGCCCCTTGCTGTGTCAGGCAGCACCCCCAGCCCCTATGGGAGTTCCTCACACAGGTAGCATCCTTCCTGCTCTGAGAGACACACATCAATTATCCAATTAATTTTAAATACATTTTCCACAGGACAGATTTCCTGTGGAAAGTGAGTTCCAATCTTCAGACTTGACCGGGGGGATATGGAGTGTCCGGCTACTACCATCTTTAAACAGAGAACAGATTCTCTGTTCAACAACTCCCTTCCTGGAGCATATCTCAGTCCTGGGGAGAAACTAAAGGCTAGATTGACCCTTTTCCAGCTTTCCTTGGTCACTCTACTACAGTATGTATTATCTAATTTGACATATTAAAGGCTCAATTTTAATGACTGCATATCAGTTATCCTCAGTGCTAGAAGGTAGCTTGGCAATGGTTTATTCTAATTTTGTTTTAGTCCTGTTGTAATTCTTGCTTTGCCTAATTACATTTGACTTCCTCTCTGTTCAAGAAATGCCTTCTACCATATAAGGAAGTTGGCTGCAGATGTTTTATCTGTGTTTGTATTTGAATGTGTCAGTCCCTCTCTGCTGTTTGCCAAGCATGTGAAAACTAAAATGTAAAAGAATGCAAAATGAAATGTCTTATGTGTCAAACCTCACTCATTTGTATTCCTTTAAGGTTGAAAAGCCACAGCTTCCTTCTCATTACTCACCAATTTAAACTAGAATAATGGAAACAAAACGAATCAATATCCTACAGATTATACAGTGCGAAAACAAAATGTATTGCACAGTGAATTAATCTTACAGTAACAAGTGACATGCAATTTCTGCTATGTTATTAACATAAAACTAAAGAAACTGAAAAAGAAAAAAATATCGTTCAGACTATTTTGCAGAGTATACCAATGTAAAAATTAGAAATTCTACACTGGAACCTTTACTGGCTCCACATTTGCATCCCCACAAATGATTTGTAACTTAGATTTAATGACCATTGCCATGGGCAGCTGACTACAGATGGAACAAGAATCCAGAACTAAGGAAAATAAATGTCACATAAAAGCTTACACAATTTCTTTCAACAACAAATACAACATCAGTATTTTATAGGGTATTCCAGTGGTTCATGACAAAGGTGGTCCCCTTTGTAGTGTTGTGGCTACTATTTTCTATACCTGTGAGGGATCCCCCAAGAGGGATAAAATGTGCCTTCTTACTGAAGCAATTAATAACTACCCAAAAACTGTGTAACCTTTGGAAGGTGGCAGCTCAACAATAAAGTCCATGGCTAAGTGAGCCCAAGGACAAGAAGGAATGGGTAGAGTTTGTAATAGTCTGTGACTGACTGGATTTAAAAGAGGCACAGATAGTACAGGCTGCCACAAAGTCTTTAACATCATTCCGTAGAGCTGGCCACCAGACGAGGTGACTTAATGAAGAAACAAACCCTTTACCAAAGGGGAAGGGAGGGGGGTCTACATGGGGTGGGGGGGTAGGGTTTTTTTGGTAAAGGGTTTGGAACAGTCCCATTCAAAACAGTGGGTTTTGGATGGGAAGGCAGAGCTCAGGAGGCATGTATATCATCCAAATGGGTGTATTAGCAGGAGCTAAAAATTGACTAGACTGAATCTGGGGGGGAAATTGTGGATATAGAGAAACAATGATCTTGGTGGCTTGGACCACATTATGGTGATCCTCAGGAGTGAAATTTCTAGATAGCATGTCTGCCTTTCGGTTGCTGGAACCAGGCCGGTAAGTAATGATAAAGTTAACTTGAGAGAAGAAGAGCGTATACTGTGCCTGCGTAGGATTTAGTCTCTCGAGAGTCTGAGTGAATTCTACATTTTTATGATCCGTGTAGATGGTGATGGGATGAGGTGATCCTTCCAGAAAATGTTGCCACTCCTCAAGAGCTAGTTTAACTGCCAGTAACTCACAATCCTCAATATCAAAATTTTGCTCAGCAGAGGAGAATTTATTTAGAAAAATATGCACATGGGTGTACCTATCTGCAGCTTGTTTTTGAGATAGAATAGCTCCGGCCCCAATGTCAGAAGCATCCACTTAGATTAAAAAGGGTTGCAGGAAATCTGTGTCTGAGGACAGGAGCAGATGCAAAATATTATTTTAAGAATTAAAGGCTTCCAAAGCATGTGGGTGTCAGGAATTAGGTTTTCCCTCCTTATAGATGAGGGCCAGTATAGGGGCTATGCAGGAGGAGAATTGGAAAAACCAACAAACCTTTGTATGGCTTTGGTAAATGTAAGCGAGGCCAGTTCTGAACAGCAGAGACCTCAGAAGGCTCCATCTCAAATCCCTCTTGAGAGATAATGAAAAAGAGTTCAGACTGTCAAGTAGAGTCCATGAAATTCCCCGCAGCCCCGGACTCTGGAAAAGCCTGCACATTGATAGTTTTGGAGGTCAGCCAAATCTGCAGTGGGAGGGGGAAACAATGAGAATTCTTTTAGGGAGAAGGTGCAGTGCTGCCCAGAAATGACTCCTCAATCTCACCTAGGTGCTGGAGCTCCCTGCTTCAATGGGCAGTTGCTGGTGAAGTGAGCCTTGCCACCACAGTATAAGCACCAGTGGAGCATCTACGGAGTTTCTCCTGCTCAGAGACATGCTCCTTTTCAATCTGCATAGGCTCCTCATAGTAGATGGAAGGAGATGGCGGCAGAGGGCTCGGAAGAAGTGGTCTTTTGAAGACAGGCTGAATTCTTTCCCCACAATCCTTATCTGCTTGCTGCTCTCTAAAATGAGTGTCAACCTTAATAGTAATGGCTCCTCAAGTTGTTCAGGAAGATCTCTGGTAACTAGGTCATGCTTCAATCTGTTGGACAACCCCTGATAAAAGGCAGCCACAAAGGCCTCATTATTCCAGAAGGTTTCTGCAGCCAGGGTCTGGAATTCAATAGCATACTGGCTTGCACTTTGGTTTCCCTGGTGAATCAGCATAAGCCGCAAAGAAGCTGTTGCTACCTGAGCAGGAGCATCAAAGACACTCCAGGAAGCCTTTAGCATCATTGATCAGGGGTTAGTTCTTCTCCCAGAGAGCATTTGTCCATTCCAGTGCATTACCCTCCAGCAAAGTGATAACAAATCCCACTTTGGCTCATTCCAATGCAAAATGTGAGGGTTTGAAACTGAATTAAGCACTGGGTCACAAAACCCCTGCAAGCCTGAGGTTTAGCACTGTAGTGAGGAAGAGGTGGGATACAGAGTTCCTTGTAAGAAAGTGCAGAAGTGGAATGACCATTGCAATGGAGGAGCTCTAGGAGTAGAAGCAGTCGCAGGGAGGCAGGAAAGCAAAGCTTCTAATACTTGTCCAACACAAGCATGCTGTGCTTCATAGACTTGTATGCAAGTGGCTATACTGCAGAAATTTTTTTCCACGTCAGATGGAGTTTCCTTACATAGTGTAAGGGGCCCAAAGACTCCGTTAGGATTAGCGCACCAAGGAGTAAAAACAAGACCAACACAGTTCAAGGTATTCGACAAGGGTGAGGCAGAAGAATAGTGAAGTCCAGGCAGATGGGTCAATGCAGGCAGAAAAGGTTTAAAGACAAATAAACAGGCCGAGGTCAAACACAGGAATCAGTAATAATAAAAAGTAAAGAGCACCCAGGAACACACGAGGTAGAACCTATATCAGGGCATTGTCTGTAATGTTCTGGCATCTTAAATAGGCCTCTTTTGGCACCAAACGGACGTGTAGACATCATGACGCTGGCGTCACAATGCTGCATCCATTCTGATGCTGGTGACACAACACTGCGTCCGTTCTGATGTGCTGGTTGATGCGGTAGGTCTTCCTTACGGTACCCCCTCCTTATGGGGGGCCTTAGGACCACCACAACTAGGTCTTGAAGCAAGCTGTTTGTGGAACTTCCGGATGATTGCAGGAGCATTAATGTCAGATCTTTTCACCCAGGAACATTCCTCAGGACCGAATCCCTTCCATTCGACCAAGTACTGCAGAGCAGAAACTCTTCTTACTTCAAACTCCTGATGGCCATCGACAGGAATAGGAAGGGGAGAAGAAGAAGCAGACTCTGAGGTCATCGCTGGCTTGAGGAGGGACACCTGGAAAACATTTGGAATCCACATCTCAGGAGGTAGTTGAAGACGAACCACAACCAGATTGATGATCTCGACAATTGAAAAAGGAAACAAGCTTAGGAGTAGGAATTTTGAAGTGAATATTCCTAGTGGAAAGCCAAACCCTATCTCAGAGAGAATACTGGGGAGTAGGGGCTCTTTTCTTGTCAGCAAATTTTTTTTGGAGAAATAGAACTTTTCTCTAAATTGGCTTTTGTAGCGTGCCAGATGGCTGACATATGGACAACTTGGTCATTAGCTGCAGGAACGTTAGTGAGCAGTAGAATGAACAATTTTGAAAGTTCCAGAGATGAGGGTAGCTTACTTAGAGGCATGAAATGGGCCATTTTACTGAATCTATCCACCACCACCCAGATGACTGTGTGCCCCAAGGAAACAGGAAGATCCACGATAAAGTCTATGGCTAAATGGGTCCAGGGTCGTGAGGGTATGGGTAGGGATAGGAGTAATCCTTTGGAAGGAGAGTGTCCAGACTTCGATGCAGCACATGTCGCTCAGGATGACACATAGTCTTTAACATCCTTCCGAAAGGAAGGCCACCAGACAAGACGAGATAACAGGTCCATCGTCTTACGAATCCCAGGATCCCAGGATGACCAGCCTGCTTGGAACTATGAGACCGGCAGAGGATGGAGTTCTGGAGGAACATATGCTACCCCTAAGGGGGTGTTAGGAGGTACCGATGACTGTGCAGCAACAACTGTGAAGTTATGGAGGGGATTAAGGCAGCCACAATTTTGGCTGGAGGCACAATGGGTTCAGCGTCCTAGATACAGGGATCTTCAGAAAGAAAGTTTCTAGAGAGCACATCAGCCTTCTTATTTCTGGAGCCAGGATGAAAAGTTATGACGAGGTTGAACCGAGAAAAGAAGAGTGCCCATAAAGCCTGCATTTAAGAGTTTGGATGAACTCCAGATTTTTGTGATCATTCAAAAGCCTTCTAATAAATGTCTCCATTCCTCCAGGGCCAGTTTTACCACCAAAAGTTCACAATTTCCCACATCGTAGTTCTGTTCAGGAGGAGATATTTTTTGGAAAAGAAGGCACAGGGGTGTAACTTTCCGTCACATGGTAGTCTCTGAGATAGAACTGCTCCTGCCCCAACATCCGAAGGATTGGGATGTCTGAGAATTGGAGAAGAGGGGAAGGCTTCTTTTAGGGTCTTAAATGTCTCCAAGGCTTGTGAAGACCAACAATTAGGTTTTCCCCCTTTACGAATAAGAGACAGGATTGGGACAATTTTAGAAGAAAGACCCTTAATAAATTGTCTATAGTAATTGGCAAAGTCAATAAATCTTTGAATGGATCTTGTGCTGTTTGGAAGAGGCCATTCTTGTATTGGTTTTTGCTGGGTCCATCTCAAAACCTTATTGGGAGATGACATAGCCCAAAAAGGGTATCCTGGGGGTCTCAAAGGTGCACTTTTCTAACTTAGCAAAAAGGGCATTCCTTCTTAACCAGGAGAGGACTTCACGTACTTGGAGCTGATGTTCTTCTAAGGTCTTGGAAAAGATTAAAATGTCATCCAAGTAAAGGACAACACATTGGCCTAACAGATCCCGAAAAATGTCATTGACGAGCTCCTGGAAAACCGCGGGTGCAGTGCAGAGCCCAAAAGGCATTACTTGTAGTGCCAGTCACGAGTGTTGAAAGCAGTCTTCCACTCGTTGCCTTCTTGAATCCGAATGAAATTGTATGCCCCCAGAGATCCAACTTTGTGAAGAGACGGGCTCCATTAAGTTGGTCAAACAGTTCAGAGATAAGAGGAAGAGGATAGAGATTTTTTAGTTATTTTATTTAAGCCATTTTATTTAAGCCCCGGTAATCAATGCAGGGTCGTAGACTGCCATCTTTTTTTTGAACAAAGAAGAACCAATGTAACAGTGGTTACTCACCCTGGTGGTCTAATGGGGGGACGGCAGGGATGCCTGCCGCCCCCTCGTCGGGGACGCCCGCCACGCTATCTTCCTCCTCGGTGTCTGTCTAAGGCGCATGCGCGTCTCTGTTATTTAAAGGCGCATGAACACTGACGTCATGAAGTCAGTGCGCAATTGGCGCGAAATTCAAAAGTTTAAAAGGGACATTCTTATGTAGAATCTTTGCCCGTTACAGGAGTTTGTTCCTGGTGCTTCTGAGCTTTAAGCTAAATCTGTTTGAACCTGTTTTGATTCCTGTTGTGACCCCTGCCTGGCTTTGATGATTCTACTCTCTGTATCCTGACCCTTGCCTGTTTACCGACTCCGATTCTGCTTAACCCTCTGATTGACTTCCTGGTTTGACCCTTGCCTGCCTGACTACACTTATTCTCTGCCTGCCTCGACCCAGCCTGATCTGACTACTCTATTGCCTAATGCCTTGTTACGACCTTCTGCCTAAAGACTCTCGCTTACCGTCATGCCCCTCTGCCTATCCAGAACCTCTTGCCTTGCACCTCTCGTTTAAGTCCTGGTGGCATCCAAGTAGCTGAGGGCTCCTCCCGAGGCCAACGGTGGTCACACTACAGGTGAAGCACGAGCCAAGACCAGGGTGCTTGGTATTTGTTCTGGTGTTGGGTGCCGACCGTGACAACCCTGCTCCAGCAGGTGATGAAGAGGGATGAATGAACCATCTTTAGAGGTTTTCCTGGATTTACTCCTTCATAGCTTTGGTTTCTGAAGGAGAGCGTGAATAAGTACGTCCCCGAGGGGGCATTGTACCAGGAAGGAGTTCAACTGAGCAGTGACCTGTGAGGAGGAAGAGTCTCTGTTTTTTCAGAGAAGTCTTGATAAGCAGGAGGAAGAGAAGGGAGATCAATGGCAACAGAAGACAATTTCAAGAAGGCATCAGTGGGAATACCGTTCTGCTGGCAAAAAGTACTCCAACGTGAAATCTGAGTTGCAGACCAATCAATGACTGGGTTGTGAGGACGCAACCAGGGCAATCCTAAAACCACCGGGGTGGAAGGGCAAAAATGAGAGCAGAGGATAGTGGTCTGTCATCGATTGCCAGGACTTGAAGGGGTTCAGACAAGGATTGCAGAGGTATAGCATGATATTCTGCGAATGCTCGATCCAGTAAGTTCCCAGCCATGCCAAAATTGAGGAATACCTGAGTATGGATGATCTTAGCAGAAAGTTGGATCTGAATGGGAAGAAGGAGTCTGGAGTAGAGTTATGGGGAAGAGGATCCATCCCGCCCAGGTAAGTCTCCCCCCTGTTTCACAGGACAATTATGGGCAAAATGGGCTATGCCCCCACAGTACAGACATAGGCCAGCTGCACGTCTCCGCAATTTCTCCTGTTTGGAGAGTGAAGCACCCCCAATCTGCATAGGTTCTTTGGGGGTCATCGGAGAAAACTTAGAAGAAGAGAATGCATTGGGAATAAAGGGTTTCTGAAAACAGGGAGCCAGAATGGGTTGAAACCTCTTACTTCTGTCTTTATCTGCCTGGTGTTCTCTCAACCGAGTCTCCAACTTAATGGCCAGTGCGATCAGGTCTTCCAACTGAGTAGGCAGATCGTGGGAGACCAAGTCGTCTTTAAGGCGGGTAGAGAGCCCATGGTAGAAAGCAGCATGATAGGCCTCATTGTTCCAGCCTGTCTCAGCAGCCAGCGTGCGGAACTCGAGAGTGTAATCATTAGCACTGCGACTCCCTTGACGGGTCTGAAGTAGCTGCGAGGAAGCAGATGCTACCTGGCCAGGAGCATCAAAAACTGTGTGAAAAGCCTGGAGGAAGGCCTTGGCATCCATTATCAAGTAGGATTCCTTTTCCCACAGAAGAGATGCCCATTCAAGCGCCTTCCCTTCCAAACGGGTAATGACAAATCTCACCTTGGCTTGTTCAGACACAAACTGCAATTGCTGCAGTGCGAAATGTATCTGATTTTGGTTAATAAAGCCTCGGCAAGCCTGTGGGTCTCCACTATAAAGAGGAGGAGCCAGAATGCAGGGTTCCGAAGCTTGGACTGGAGCAGCTGGAAGTGGATACACAACTGGAACTGGCACCTGAGTGGTTGGAGCGAGCATGGATAGCTTGTCCAGTATGGCCTCCAACACTTGGCCAAAGTGAGGCTGTTGGTCCTCCATGTGGGAGGCTAGTCCACGAAAGGCCCTGCCGAAGTCGGGTTGGGCTTCCTCAGAAGGGTCCATGGCCCTAATATACTGTAAGGGGCCCGAAGACTCTGTTAGGATTAGGGGACCAAGGAGGAAACACCACTCCAACACAGTTCAAGGTATCTGACAAGTCCAGGCAGATGGGTCAATGCAGGCAGAAAAGGTTCAAAGACGAATAAACAGGCCGAAGTAAAACACAGGAATCAGTAATAATAAAGAGTAAAGCGCACCCAGGAACACACAAGGTAGAATCTATTAGGGCATGTTCTGGCATCTTAAATAGGCCTCTTTTGGCACCAAACAGACGTGATGATGCCATGAAGCTGGCGTCACAACGATGCGTCCATTCCGATGCTGGTGAAACGACGCTGTGTCCGTTCTGACGTGCTGGTGTCAGAACATGCCGTGTGGGATCCCTGGGCGCCACCATCTTGGGGAAGCAGGACGGAGCGGCGGTAACAACTCCGGTAGGTCTTCCACACAGATAGGTCCATGACCCAATTATACTGTCAGGACCTCACGGCCCAAGGAGGAAGCACCATATACAAAAGTCCAGTTTGAGGTAGCCAAAGGGTTAAGGAAAGTCTCAGTTGTAAAACAAAGGTTCAATTCAGGCAGAAAACAGACATGGTCATTATCATAACGAAGGGTCAGAAGTCCAGGAACCAATCAGGAGAAATTTTAGGAATACCCAGGAACACTAGTAACTGTGATTTTTAATCTGGCATTGAATTTGTGACCTTAGTGTCTTTTTATTTTGAATTTTGGTGCCGTTTTTGGCGCAATTACTTCACTTGTACGACGCGTTGAGATTAAGTCACATGGATCGCTCCTGATAGGAACCGCTGCAAGGATGTCACTGGAAAGGAATTAATTTGCCTATATACAGTAGTTTTGTGTCATTACTTAACACAGATCCATTACTAAAAATGGCAAACACAGATACTTTACTTAAAATGGCAAACACAGATCCTTTACTTAAAATGGTAAACACAGATCTACAGTATTAGTTCAGGTCTATTTCTGGGGTTGCTGCAGATTCTGCACCCTCCTCGCACTCTGCTTACAATTTTTGTGTTGGCATCAGTCAAGGGGTGCCACAGCGTTATTGCACTCTTAGCAGTAGAAGAGCAGAATTTTCTTTTTAAAAAAACAGAAATTCACCTTTTAAAGTTAGCAGAGGCAGCTTTTGGCTGCCCCGCTCTGCTTTCTTCAGTCATAATGGATGTCAATTTATACAAAACCAATAGAGCTAAAATTGTTGTATATAGAGTATATGTTTATTTTATACATACAGGTATCATATACGTTATCTGGAAATTCTTATCCAGAAAGCTCCAAAATACGTAAAGGCCATCTCTTATAGACTCCATTTTATCAAAATAATGAAAATTTTTAAAAAATGATTTCCTTTACTCTGTAACAATAAAACAGTACCTTATACTTGATCCAAACTAAGATATAATTAATTTTTATTTGAAGCAAAACCAGCCTATTGGGTTTAGTTATTGTTCTACATCATTTTCTAGCAGACTTCTGTGATAATATGTATAATCACAGAAAGACCCTGTCATGATACAGGCCTGTAATAGTTAATAAAACAGGCCAAGGTATCATGAGAAATATTTCTGCCAACATCTAAATCAGACACATAACAGGCCTCTTTTCACTATGGTCAGAGGGGTCAGAGCTGTAATGCCCTCCTCCATGCCCTGGCTGATAAGAGCCATTCCATGGGGAGGGGGAAGCCCAAGGAGTGAGAACCTAAAGTTCCCAGCAAGACCCTCAAAGGTGAAATAAAGGTTACATATAATGTATACTCCAATATATTTATTCTTACAGAACCCATACCTGTTGTACCAACAGTATAAAAAACTGGTGATGGGTTCAAGGCAATTTCAGATTTCAAACGAGTCCAAACATGACTAGGTTTGGTACCCTGTGTATTAGATGTGAATATCTAGGCAGGGGCAGGTCACACAGTATTGATGTTTAGTATCTATGGAATCCCTGAGAGAATTAATAACCAATGAATATAATATCATCTCTCTCCTATGTTCCCATAAAGAGTTATGGTCATTATATTCTTGGTCCAGTTCCTATTCACAGGAGGTCATAAAAACTCAATCTGTGTCCTGCTAGGCCACGCCCCCTTGCATTCTTGATGACAGGGGGAGTGTGCAGTTACCTGATGCCCTGAAATCACTAATAAATAGTCAGCTCTTCTGACTAAACTTTGGATTTACTTTGGAGGACCAATTGCGATTGGAAGTTATCCCGTTTGTTTCCCCTTGCCTCCAGGACCAGGAATTCTATATCTTTGGAGTTAAGTATAGGTTTTCCATGTTTTCCCTTTTATTTTACAACTGTTTGTAATTGTATTATTGAATGTATGTCTCTTTTTGTAACATCTTTTTGTATTTTGTGCTGTTATACCTTTTATAATATTAAAGAGAATTTAATAAGATTGTCTTTGGTGCTCTAAACGAACCTAGCCTGAAAGAGTTGAGCCTTAACCCTTCATGCTGAAGTACTTGTTGAGTCAGTAGGAACTAACTGACTATAGTGAGTGTTTAATGCATTGGTGTATTGTGAATTATTACCTGTTAGAGAGAACAGGGGAATAGTCACATTAGGTTTCTATCGCCTGTGAATGATAGATGGTGGCAGCGAATGAGTTTTGTGGGTGTTGGTTGGTGTTTGGGGTGCTTTTGTGTTAGTCTAACCTGTGTGCAAGGTGGGTGAGAGACTGAGTGAGTGACCCCTGATAGCCACACCTAAAGTCACGTGCAGTTGGAAGTACCGTGTTCGTGACAGACCCGTTATCCTGAAAACCCCAGGTCCTGAGCATAATGGATAACAGGTCCCAAACCTGTATTATATATTTTATAACTAAGTGCTGATGCAGTTTCAATATATTACATGAAATCAATTAGCATGTATTGCTAAAACCTTCCACTAAAATCTTGTTTATATTTGATAATATTTAGTAAATCTCCTACTACACCTTGACCTTATTTATTTCCATCGTATTTAAATATGTTTATATGTACATTTGTATATGCTGTTAACTAAAGTGAACCAACAATACAATATTTCCTATTTTGGTGGACCATAACAAAATCTGTACACAGGGATTGCACTTGAAAAATATCTTGTGATAAACCCTGCTCATTCAGCTATTTTTATAATCATTATTTGTAATATTTTGAAGGTGCACATATTCTTAATGGAATCTAATGCAAATAAATCTTATTCATGCTAACAAATGCATACAACATTTCCATGTAAACAACAGAGCACATATTATACATATTATTACATGGCAAGTATATAAAATAAAGTTGTGTAATGTCAGGACTGCCAGATGCACCCGACGGCGCTGCTCACCTTCCCGGCGGTCGCAATGAAAATCCAAGATGACGGCGCCCATGTTGAACACATGGGTGCAGGGTCGCTGCATGATGATGTCATCACTGGTGCCGGGTTTGTCATAAAAGGGCGCCCTGGACACTGAAACCCTGCCCAATTATAGGTTTCTTGTGCTATAGAACTTGGGTGTGTTTTGCTATTGCTATCCTGATTCTGATTCCTGCCTGAAACTCTGACTTTGAACCTGATCTGCCTGCCTCCTGAAACTTTGCCTGGACTTTGACTATTCTCTTGTTTAACCCCTCGGATACCATGATCTTGGACTCTTATTCCTGGCTTCCTCCTTGGTCCGGACTACTCTCTTTGGGAGCCGCTAGGCCCCCTGACATTATATGACATGGAGGCATATGAAGTTTGGCAACCCTATGTCGGATACATCAGCGTCAGTTCCAGTTGCTGCAGACACAGCTCCACAGTCTTCCACTACTGGTCCACGTATTCCGGCACCGCCTCTCTACAGTGGTGATCCCCAAGCCTGTCGTGGGTTTGTGAACCAGTGCCAGATCTGGTTTGCCCTGCAACCCTTTGAATTAGCGAGCTAAAGTGGGATTTGTAATCACTCGTCTGGCTGGAAAAGTGCTTGAATGGGCATCTCCGCACTGGGAGAAAGAGTCTCCTTTAATTGATGATGCCAAGGCTTTCCTCCAAGAATTCCGGACGGTGTTTGATGCTCCCGGTCGAGTTATGACTGCATCTTCTCGCTTGTTCCAGATTCGCCAGGGGAATCGCAGCGTGGCGGAATATGCTATCAAATTCCGTACGCTTGCTGCAGAGACTAGTTGGAACAATGATGCCTATCATGCTGCATTCTACAATGGCCTCTCTATCTGCCTAAAAGACGACCTGGTCTCCCGTGAATTACCCACACATGTAGAAGACCTTATTGCTTTGGCTGTCAAGGTGGACACTCGTCAAAGAGAACATCAAGCTGATAGAGACTGAGTCAAGAGATTCCAACCTACATTGGCTCCCCACTTCCAAAGACCTCTGCTGCCTCCTTTTCCCCAGCAGCCTTCTGTGATTCCTCTGGAGGAACCTATGGACGCTCTCTTTGCTAAATATATGGATGTTCCCCTGTATCCATTGTCTACTCCCCTTCAAGTTACTGCTATTGATGACAGGCCTCTAGCGAGTTTATCTCCATGACTGGGGAATTACCAGGTTGGGACTTTACATAAAGAAAAGTTATCGTTCCTGATTATTTCCTGCCCTTCTGTTCCAGTCATCTCGGGTTTTCCGTGGCTGCGTTTGCATAACCCCACCATTGATTGGTCCTCTGGGCAGATCTCTCGTTGGAATCCATCTGTCAACAGCACTGTCATCCTGCTAAACCCCTACAGAGATTGAATATCTCTACGACAGATTTGAAAACGCTGCCCTCCTTCTACAAGGAATTCTCTGATGTCCAGTCGATCTTCTTCCTGAAACCATGCCCCCTAGAGGTCGCACTTATCCTCTCTCTCCAGTGGATACTACCGCAATGAAAGACTACATCCAAGAAAATCTCCAGCGGGGGTTTATTCGTACCTCTACCTCTCCTGCAGGGGCTGGTTTCTTTTTCGTGGAGAAGAAGGATGGTGGTCTACGTCCTTGTATAGATTACCATGGACTTAATAAACAAATCTTGGCTGGCCAGTCTTCTGCTCCTGCTGATACACATATAGGGATGGCATTTGTACCCTCTGAGCTTCGTCTGCCCATCCTACAACAGACTCATTGTTCCAGACAAGCTGGACATCCTGGTCCTGAAAAGACTCTTGAGTTGCTAACGACGTCTAGTTTGGTGGCCAACTATCAGTAAAGACGTTAACGACTTTGTTGCTGCCTGTACCATTTGTGCCACTTCCAAGGCTAGCCATACTCATCCTAGTGGGTTATTACAACCTTTACCTATTCCCTCTCGTCCATGGACTCACTTAGCAATGGACTTCATTGTTGAACAACCCAGATCATAGTGTTCCCTCTGCAAGAGGGAACACTATGATCTGGGTTGTGATTGACCACTTTAGCAAGATGGCAAATTTCATCCCTCTGTCAAGATGATTGGTCTGATCTCCTCCCGTGGGCGGAATTTGCTCATAACAATGCATGCCACACTTCCACTGTAGGGTCTCCTTTTATGACTGTGTATGGTGAACATCCCCAGGCCTTTCCATAAGACTTTGTATTGTCTGATGTCCCTGCTGCAGAAGACCACGCAGCCCATATGTCTGCTATCTAGGCTGCAACCAAATTGAATTTGGAGAAGAGTGCGCTTGTGTACAAGACTTCTGCTGATTGGAGACGCAGGCCCTCTCCTCCATACAAAGTTGGTGACAAGGTGTGGTTAACCACGAGAAACATTCGTTTGAAAGTACCTTCTCCCAAGTTGGGTCCAATTCTCCATCATGGAAATCATCAATCCTGTGGCCGTTAGGCTTCAGCTTCCCCCCAACGTGTTTCATGTTTCTCTGGTGAAGCCAGCAATTTCCAATCGCTTCTCTGCTGATCAGTCTCCCCCTTCTGCTACCTCTGTGGATGGTCAACAAGAGTACGAGGTGGAAAAACATCATAGACTCCAGAATCTCCAGAGGTTCTCTTCAATTCCTTATTAGTTGGAAGGGTTTTGGTCCAGAAGAGTGCTCTTGGGAGAAACACTCTGATGTTTATGCCCCTCGGTTGGTAAGGGAGTTCTACAAACAGTTTCCCCAGAAGCCAAGACTTGGTGGTCCAGTGGCCCCCCGTGGGGGAGGGGGTACTGTCAGGACTGCCAGAAGCACACGACGGCGCTGCTCACCTTCCCGGCGGTCGCAATGAACATCCAAGATGGCAGATGGACACTGCAACCCTGCCCAATTATAGGTATCTTGTGCTATAGAACGTGGGTGTGTTTTGCTATTGCTATCCTGATCCTGATCCTGATTCCTGCCTGAAACTCTGTCTTTGAACCTTATCTGCCTGCCTCCTGAAACTTTGCCTGGACTTTGACTATTCTCTTGTTTAACCCCTCGCATACCACGATCTTGGACTCTTGTTCCTGGCTTCCTCCTTGGTCCGGACTGCATAGTAAGTAAGGTTGAAAAAAGACAAATGTCCATTGAGTTCAACCTTTTTTTTTTTTTTCTTCTTATTAACTACCTATCTGCCAGTTGATCCAGAGGAAGGCAAAAAAAAAACCATCTGAAGCCTCTCCAATTTGCCTTAGAGGGGGAAAAATTCCTTCCTGACTCCAAAATGGCAATCGGACTAGTCCCTGGATCAACCTGGACTATGAGCTATTTCCCATAACCCTGTATTCCCTCACTTGCTCAAAAGCTATCCAACCCCTTCTTAAAGCTATCTAATGTATCAGCCTGTACAACTGATTCAGGGAGAGAATTCCACATCTTCATAGCTCTCACTGTAAAAAACCCCTTCCGAATATTTAGGCGGAACCTCTTTTCTTCTAATCGGAATGGGTGACCTCGTGTCAGCTGGAAAGACGTACTGGTAAATAAAGCATTAGAGAGATTATTATATGATCCCCCTTTGGGAGCCGCTAGGCCCCCTGACATGTAAAAAGTGTAATAATTAAAGGGGATTGATTAATAATAAAATATCTCAAGTGGGGTATAGATACTGATATACCAGTATATAAACATATAAATGTTTGGGGTGTCCACAAGCAGACCAATTGAAATTATATATACTAAAAATTGGGACTCAACCCCCAGTCCATAAGCTCAAATACTAGTAATAGAAATAGTAATGCTAGTAATAGAAGAAATTACATGAGTAAAATCAAAATATATAAAAAGGCAATATTTATTCAACACCATGCCATAGCATCCTAATTAAAACAACTTAAAAACAAGCAGCGGAGCATATTTAAGGAGGGATCCCTCTATTCAAAACCTTAACCCCATCCACTGATTCCAAGAATCAAGTGTGTGGGAATTGGTATATATACACTTGATGGTTCTCACTGCGTGTAGGCAGAGCAATAGTTAAGCCTGCACAATGATGAAATAAATTCAAATGCTGAAATAATAATATATGAGCAGGCAACCTAAATAGAAATTGTAAAGTCTTTGAAAATCATAGGTAATAAAGGTCCCAGAGTCTGTGGTGCACAAAATCCCAAATGGCATATGAAGCCAAATTTTCAATATCAAATATTGACACTCCCAGTGCCACTGTGTCTGTGTTCAATTAGTATGGCACGGTATTTGGAATTAGTGGGTGTTCATGGTAGCTGAATCCATGTTTGTGTTACCATGTGTTCCATGTTTGTATTTACCATCAGAAGAGTTACCATCAGCAGTGTGTATGCAAATTAATCACACTGACTAGGGATAAGAAGCAGACTGACAGGAGAAGCAGCCAATCAGAGTTAAGCCCCAACAGGGGGCCCATGATGAAAGGGCCCCATCTGCAAAGGGATTTATCTGAGGTAAATATCTCATCAACTGCACATTTTTTATTAAACATTTATATGGCAAAGCGTGTTATTTTTACATGAACTGTTACATTTTTGAATGTTATATGAAGGTGAACAACCCCTTTAATTGTGCAAGCACGTCTATGTGATGTATGGAATTTGCAGCAGAGCAGGGGTTGTTTCATTACTCTTTTCTTTAATTTTCCATGGTTGAACTACACTATGTGAAGAGGGTACAGCTGAAGAGGACAAGGTGTGATCTTGGGATCAGTATGGCTCTGTGCCTTTCATTCAAACCCCATAGAAGGCAATCAGCCATCAATATCAACCACATAATGGCACTGATGCACAGCTTATCCAAAAGGATTTTCAAACCTGTCTTATTAATATTTGTCTATTTTTCATTTAGATATTGGTGAGCAAGCATTCATTGGTCCCCATGCAGTGGCTAATATGCAGCTTTCCCCGGAACCATCGCAAAAATGAAAGTGTAATATTAGGTTCAGCATACTGAAATAAGAAACTGTTTCTGAAATAATCAAGTTTATCTTCACTATTCCTCTCTCTGCATCTGTTTCTCCTCATTCTGTCTTCATTCAGGAGTTGGGTGTCATATATTCATTTACAGTTAGATAGAGGGCTCCTTTTACCTAGAAGATGTATTAGAGTTCACGTTATTAAAATTCCAGAAACCCTGTCTCTCTACATGAAGAATTTGTGCAAAAGGCAGGGTTTTTTCTTGTTAGATTTTATTTGTACTGTAATCAGTTATTTGAGTGAGCTCTAATACATCTGCTAGGAAAGGAACACCCCATATAAGATATATTGGATCATTCATCTGAAAACCAACTGCTGCATGAAGAGAGAATGAAGAGAAACAGACGACGAGCTGCTGCTAGGTGTTTCCCATTGAGCCTGGGATCACCAAGGCCCCAGTAAGCCATTTACACCAAAGGGACCTGTACCTTTGGTGCTGAAGTCGGGAACCAGGCAATCCCGTGAATGAGGATTAGCTATCATTAGGGCAGATTCTGTAATAGTCTCTCTAGGAGAGAGAGATAGCCAGATTTATGTAGTATGAGCAGTTGTGTGCTCCATCAAGGAGAATAGCAGGGAGTAGCCTCCCAAAGGCTTCTAAGGTTGCCTTTAGTGTAGGGAACTCAGTGATAGGGAATTCAGTTTAGCAGAGCACTGCCTGACCCCTACTTGATCGATCCTGTTTCACATTGGTCGCTGGTCTTTGAGAGTGAGATATTCTGCCTACTATTTGACTAGAGGAGTGACATCTGTACATGCTGCATCATCATCATGCTATCCTTCCTCCTCTGTGATATGCTAACTCCTACTACAGCTCCTGCGTGAGTAAACCTGTGGTCAATTGCCTTTGCATATTTGTGTGCCAATAAACCATCTCACTTGTTTTCACTATCTAAGAACCTCCTGGCGTCCATTATTCTATTTTAACACTAGTTAGCCTGTGGGTTGTAGTTTTACACCATCTTAAAGGGGAAACTTCCATTTAGCGAAGGCTCCGCCCTGAGTGTAGTTTCACAGTGTAACCCATGCTCATACACTAGCTGGACACCCTTAACCCCTAATTGGCAGAATAGGCCAAGAAAGCGTTATATGAGGAATCTTATATTAAATTTTCATTTCTGCGATCATTCCCCTTTAAAATAAAGGGTCAGTTTTAGCGACTTTATAAACATGGATCCTTTGCATTCATATTTCAACATATCATAAAAACAAGTTTGCATTATAATTAGTGTAAAAGGAAACTATAGCCATATGCAACAAAAATCCTTGTTTTGAAATAACGACTAGAGTGTGTCGTTTCAAAATACTAGACAACAAGATGATGCAAGTCACCCACAACTATTTTTACTTAAGCATTGTTTGTACAAAGTGGAGAAATCTCCATAACAAGAAAGTTGTTGTCACAGCTGATTCATTAAAACCATTTTCATTACATCAGGACAATGAAGGCAATATGGTGTCAATTATACTATTATTGCACAGTGTTCTCCAAAGTCTTGTAGATGCGATGCATGGGACATAATTAACCAGGTGACAGACCGCATAATCTCTCACTTAATTCAAGAATCTACTCATGTATGGGCAAATCCATAGGTAGTGCAGTAAATCATCTTTAATCTCATGTCACGGTCATGTCTCTATGGAACCAAACTGTAAATTATAACCTTATAAACAGTGCTCTCCTGCATCATAAATGTGCAGTTTATAGCATTCTCTTCTAGAACTTTTTCCTATTGCACACTGCCTGTTACTTGTGTAAAAGCCTAAAATAAGCAATTATTGTTTAGTTAAAAACATGGAAAATTATAATCTATGCTGCATTTGTAGTCATTTGTAAGTCATTTTTCTGCAGCAAAGAAAGAAAGCTCTTGACTAACCTATATACATTTAACTGTAGATTATAATGAATAATGTACCCACTGCTAAAATTTATAAAGATATTAAGGGGTTATTTACTAAAGTCGGAGAAAAAAAATTTTTTTTTTGGTGATTTATTAAACCCGGATGGTGTTATAAGTCTGAATAAAAAAATACTCCATCTCAAACCTGTCAAGGTCATGTAGAAGATTTTTTCTGATCAGACTTTTAAAGGGGAATTTTTTTTTAATTTTTTGTGATTTATTGAACCCCAATGGTAAAAATCTGAATAGAAAAAGTACTCCATCTCAAACTTGCCGAGGGCATGTAGAAGTCAAAGGCAGATGTCACGTTTACAATTTGAAGATATTCTGATCTGCGTTCAATAATCTGAGGTTTCATGGTAATAACTCAGAAAAATCTTTTTCCTCTTTTTCATGCAAATTTATTGATAAATACTGTATGGCCAGCAGGAGTTTGGTCAAAGTGGTTTTAAGAAAATATTGAGAACATTTCTGATTCTAGTAAATAACCCCCTCACCTTAGCGTTATGTGACCTGTATAAAAGCACAAGGCCGCAGGCCTAGTGTTAAATTCATACTAAAAATTTTCAAGTCCAAACTGTTTGCATAAATGATAACTATAGTACATCCCACTTGCTTCAAACTCGCTCAGCAGTCTCTAGTAAGTTTCCAGCTACCTAATAAATATAATCTAAATTGCATGCAAAATTACTGATTACTTTGTGGTAATCGTATGAATTAAAGAAAAGTGCTTTTGCTATAATTTAACTGGTTAAAATCCCAATTGATTATAAATTAATTAAATAAATGTGATACAATTCATTCTGTTATTTATAATGTGGTTGAAAAAAATTGTACTGATATGACCTTAGCTACAATCAATTCTATTTCACATTAATTTATATCCTTTTGCAACAAGGTGTATTAGTCTAAAGGTTAATAATAACCCCCTCCAGTCACTTTAAGTTACAAAAACTTTTAAAGTGCCAAAGTGCTTAAACAACTAATGAAGACTGGTAATCAACATAAATTCATCCGAACTTAACAACAATTCATAGAATTTAAAGTGCTTGATAGTGCTTTGCAATAAATTATAGTTGAGGTAATAATTAAATAGAGACCGCAATAAATAGAATAAATATTAAAAAACACACAATGCTCAGGTTCAAGAATTAAGTCAGAAATGGAATAGAAGAGGAGGTGGAGTTGTCCCAAATCTACTACCTAGTTTTTTTCTATCCCTAGGACACTACAAAGACAAAGAAGGCAGAGTACCCGGGACTGTGGTCTAGATTGTTAATCTAAATCCTAGACTTGAAAAGAGCTATATAGGCCTAAAAACCACAAATCCAGGGGCTCTTGTGAGCTTTAGTATCAGAGAGAATAGTGATATTTTAATATTTATTCTATTTATTGCGGGCTCTATTTAATTAATTACCTCAACTATAATTTATTGCAAAGCACTATCAAGCACTTTAAATTCTATGAATTATTGTTAAGTTCGGATGAATTTATGTTGATTACCAGTCTTCATTAGTTGTTTAAGCACTAAAGTTTTTGTAACTCAAAGTGACTGGAGGGGGTTATTATTAACCTTTAGACTAATACACCTTGTTGCAAAAGGATATAAATTAGTGTGAAATAGAATTGATTGTAGCTATCAGTACAAATTTTTTTAACCACATTATATATAACAGAATGAATTGTATTTAATTAATGTATAATCAATTGGGATTTTAACCAGTTAAATTATAGCACAAGCACTTTTCTTTAATTCATACGATTACCACAAAGTAATCAGTAATTTTGCACGCAATTGAGATTATATTTATTAGGTAGCTGGAAATTTACTAGAGACTGCTGAGCGAGTTTGAAGCAAGTGGGGTACTTATTTCTTTCTTTTCAATTTAATAGTTTGTACTGACTAAGGTCAGGCCTCCGCTTCTACCGGATAATTAAATTTCATAAGGGATCACTTTTTTGTTTGATTAACTATAGTACATCCATAATACAATATGATTGTCCAAAGGCTTGCAATTTATCCCCACCGATCATCACATCATGGATTAGCATGGATTAGTCAGAATATCCGAGAAGAAATTGGATTCTATACCTTTTAGCCATAACATAGTCTAGTTGAGTTCCATGATTCTGTTTCTCTTTGGGTTAATTTCTTGTCTAAATCACCCCTCCCCCCTTCAGGTCACTGTGAATTGGTTTCGAAGTGGATGATCAAGAATATATTAAAACCAAATTATATCGGAAGGAAACATCTAGCAATAGTTTGGAAATTACTGATTACGAATTACGGATCAATATCTGTTGTTCAATTCCCACCATCTGCTGGAACACAAACTGGGTGTCAATTAGAACTCTGCACCACAGGGCGGAATGTGTGGCAACTATTACAGAGTCCAAGGACAAGGAGTTTTGAAAGCATGTGGCCTTTGTCAAAACTGCAGCAACCAAGCCCAACAGGAACACCAAAAGAAATAAACTCCTGGAGACACATTGTATGTGAAACATAGTCTTCCCATATGTTGGAGAAGCTCTATACATTAGGGAGACAAAACAACTGCTCACCAAGCGAATGGCTCAGCATAGGAGGGCGAACTCTACAGGGCAAGACTCGGCTGTCTTTCTACACCTAAAAGACAAGGGACACTCCTTTGAAGATAGCAATGTCCAAATCTTGGATACTGCTGGTTTGAAAGAGGTGTGAAAGAGAAGAAGAAACCATCCCTGAATAGAGGCGGGGGCCTACAACACCACCGGTCTGCTACATACAGTGCTGTTCTCGCATCTGTACCCTGGCAGTTTCAGAACACTTCACACATCTATTCATATAACGCTCACAAGTAACACCTATTTTTAGGAGTTGCATGACACACTGGTAATCCTATCACAGTAACTACACAGAATCAACATCTCTGTGAATTTTAGATGTCACCTCTGTGAAGAGTTACAATGTGCCATTGTGATTGGATTAGTGGAAGAATTTATATACTGAGGATTTCCCACACCAGTGAGTTGAACTGAAGAAGCTGCTTGGATGAGTAGTGAAACGTCTTCAATAGATACTCAGCAAGTCCAGTTATTTTAGAATTACTTATATTAGATATACCATGACCTGGATGAATGAAAATCTTAATAGTCATCCTGAACTCAAGTTTTACATTGTGTGAATGTTAAGACATTTGCTGTAGCAATGTCACTTGTGCTTGAAAAAACAAAATTCCAAATTTATAAAAATAGACCTGTCATCTTCTTTAGATCTTGTACAGGAACGTAAAAATGTTTCAACAAGGGTGGGGTTATCATTTAATACACTTCCATGGAAAGTATGCCTAGTAACCATGTTTTGATTATGGTTCAATGAGTATCTCGGAAATAATTTACACGCCACACCTAAGTATAGAAAACAAAGCTTTATTACGGATAAAGTTTGTAAGAGAATAGGATATAAATCACCATTTGAGCAAATGAAGCAAGGACCTTCTTCTGCACCAAGCAACTGGGATGTCTTGATTCAGTCAGCAGAAAAGCTTCAAATGGTACACAAGGGTCCTTGGCGATACAAAGATGTCCTATATAAGATATTGGGTTCAACACTTCTTTCCTACAAAGCCGCCTTATACAAAACTTTTCTGTCAAAGTATTACCCTGAGCTACCTACAGTAAATTGTCTCTCTTTACAATATCATACCATAAATAGAAGTATTCTTTTTGACAATAGAAACCATGGTGGGTAAAAATAACAGATTGTAAGGTTCTGCTGGGATTTGAGCTTGGAACCTTTGGGCTTCAGGCTTCTATCCTTTCCACTGGACCAGATAAAGCATGCAGGCAAGGGTCAATGCACAAAGAATCAATAGAATTACTAAGAGTAACACACCCAGGAACAAGGCTAATAGAACCTAACAATGGGGAACTTGCTGAAAACTAAATTCCCCTTTTACACTCTTTGAATTTCGCGCTAATGTGCACTGTCATCACGCCAGCGCGCCTTTAAGAAACAGACGCGTGTGGCGCGCGCGCCATAGGGGAACCTGGAACCAGGAAGGGAGCAGTGCAGCAGCGAGCGTCCACGCCAGGGACGCGGCGCTGGACCCCGCTGCCCACTAGACCACCAGGTAACTTCCTTACAGTATCCCCTCTAGGATGGGCCACTGGACCCTCAAGCTTACCAGGAGACTTGGAAGGGGACTGTCTCCTAAGGTGGTCTACCCTGGCATCAGATTTGACCAGACATTGATTGCTGGTGGACCTGTATAGCTGTTTTTAATACAGAAACATGAAACAGGTTAGATAACATAAATATCTCAGGTAACTCAAATCGAACAGAGGTTGGGTTCACAATCTTCACAATAGGATATGGACATATAAATCTGGGCCCCGCTTAAAAGCTGGAATTTTAAACTTAATATTCCCTGTGGATAGCCAAAGCAAGTCCCCAACCTGATATTTGGATACTTCTCTATGGCTCTTATCTACTGCTCTTTTTTGAGCGGATGTAACTGCCGATAAATATAAAACAATAGATCCAGCAGCACTCCGATATGTGATTCAATTGTTTATGGGTGCCATTAGCTATTAGCTTTGACTATGCCGATAGGGAACTACGTACCCCAGAACGAGACTTAGAGCAATGCTCAACAGAAGGGAGTTTCTCTAAGGAAGTAACTGCTACCATTAGAGTGGAAGCTAGACATGAATCTTTGCACTTGGAACCCCACTGAATTACCTCCCCAGTTACCCAATCAATGTGGGGGTTATGTACCTGTAGCCATGGTAACCCCAGAATTAACAGGGATGAGGAACCATCGAGAATGTGAAAAACTAATTTTTCACAATGCATATTGTTCACACACATGGATAATTTGGATTTTTGGGTTACCAAACCTGACCCCGGTGGGCTTTTATCAATAGCAGAAATCCTCATAGGAGGTGTGAGAGGAATAAGGGGAATATTATACCTTTCTGCGAAGGCAGCATCCAAAAATTTTCCCCCAGCCCCAGAATCCACTAAGGTTGAAACTGTAACTGAACCCCCAGGCCAGGACAAAACTACAGATACTAAATTTTTTGAGGCGAATTGGGGAGCTTCCCTTCTCCACATAGGTTTTGAGAATTTCCAGGCCTCTTGGGACAATTTTTAAGGAAATGTCCCTTATCCCCACAATAAATGCATAGACCCAGGAATCGCCTACGGGACCTTTCCTCGGGAGACAAGCGTGTAGCTCCCAATTCCATGGGTTCCCCCTGAGGGTTATGAAACAAGGGAGTTGGTGACTCGTCATTACATATAGTAGGGAAATCTGTATCCCCTTCAGCTCGTCTTTCCCTTTGCCTCCTATCAATTTGGATGGCTAACTTCATGAGGTCATCCAAAGTGCATGAAGGAGGGTAATTAACCAAGCTATTTTTGACAGAGCTAGAAAGACCCACCCGGAATTGACTATGAAGAGCTGTATCATTCCACCCCGTCTCAACTGACCAGCGGCGGAATTCTGTACAATACTCTTTTCCCTTGACGGAGTTTACGAATAGTGGATTCGGCAGAGCTAACACGATCCGGGTCATCGTATAACATGGCCATGGTAGCAAAAAATGCTTCTAGGGAAAAACAGGCAGGGTCAGAGGGGGGTAATCTTAGTGCCCTGACTTGTGGGTCACTTTGTAGTAAGGTTATAACGAACCTTACTTCATCCTCACCAGTAGGGAAGTTGTGAGGGAAAACTTACATGCCTCTTGAAAAACAAAAAATGTACTCCTATCCCCACTAAACTTATCAGGAAAGGGGATTTTTGGGTCATGGGAAAAACCTCTATTACACGGAGTAACAGACGGAACAGACCCCTCAGGAATTTTAGATTGCTGTGCATCCAACCTCTTGGAAAGAGACCGCAGACCTTGAATAATAAAGTTCTGTTTTCCCTCTTGTTCATCAAGGCGCTGGAGGATGGTCGAATACAGCAGTTCAGTGGTTTGCGGAATAGCGGGAGCTTCTTCCATCTTCTTCCATCTCATGGGCCCGTTGTAATGTCATGTTCAGCACCCTATATCCAGAACCCAAGCTAAGCTCCCTGGTCTCGGCTCTCACTTCTGCCTTTAACCACCACTTTTCACCTCGGGAGGAGCCCTTGGCTAATTGGTTGCGACCAGGTCTTAATTGAGAGAGGAGCTAAGCTAAACGGTTCTGGACTAGCAAAGGGGCACCATCGTCTCACCAGGATATTGGAAGGAAGAAAACCATCAGGAACAGGTAGGCCGGGCCAGCACACGCAGAGAATCGCCAGACAGGCCAGAATCGGATTGGAGAGCGTAGAATAGTCAGTGGACAGGCAAAGGATCAGGATTGGAGAGATCAGAGTTTTCACAGAAAGGCAGGATCAGGATTGGAGAGGTCAGAGTAGTAAAGCAGGCAGGCAAGGGTCAATGCACAAAGGATCAATAGAATTACTAAGAGTAACACACCCAGGAACAAGGTTACTAGAACCTAACAACGGGCAACTTGCTGAAAACTAAATTCCACTTTTATACTGTTTGAATTTCGCGCCAATGCGCGCTGTCGCCTGCGCCTTCAAGAAACAGACGCGCACGGCACGCCATAGGGGAACCCGGAACCAGGAAGGGAGCAGTGCAGCAGAGGGCGTCCACGCCAGGGACACGACGCTGGACCCCGCTGCACACTAGACCGCCAGGTAACTTCCTTACACTATCCCTCATCTGACTTTTACTATCCTGTCCCAGCAACCTTATTGATTGGGTAAAGTCAGCCAATCAGAACTGACTCTGTCCTATATATAGCCCAGCTCTCCTCACAGCCATTGCTTGAGTGTTAGCTATTGTTGGAGTACTGTGGCCTTTACCCTAGCTCCTGTTCCTGTGCCCTTATCCTACTGCTCCTTGCTTCTTGTCCTGTCTGTTCTGCTCTCCAGTCCTGGTCCAGTCCTGTCTGTTCTGCTATCCAGTCCTATCTGTTTTTCCTTTTTGCCTACACTGAACTGTTCCAATCTTGTCTACACTCACTCTTTTCTGTCTTGCTTGTTCTTCACTTGCTTCATCCTGTTCCTGCCAGTCTGGCCTCTCCTTGACTCTACGTCTTCTCCATCCCACTCCAGCCTGTCATTGACTCTACGCCTGTTCCTTCCCACTCCAGCCTGTTTTTACTCTTCGTCCACTTCATCACAATCCTGTTTTTCAGCCTCTCCCTTTTTAGCTCCTGAGTGTCGTTAACAACTCCTACCTTAAGGACTCACTCCTTCCACAGAGTGTGGCGTCACCCGGACCCTGACAAAATGTCTTCATCCCTATCAATACTAAACCAAAAAAAGAAATGTTTGCAGGCACACTGTCTCATAAAGTAAAAACCATGCTGAATGCAGTGGTCTTTATGACATTTCTGAACATTGCCTACGTTTATTTCAATTTGCCACATTTATGTTACCAATTTCTTTCATACAATGGTAAACCACCCTAACTAAGAGCACCAAGGGTCTACTGAACAGTTTGATGCCCAATATTCATAGATATACCAAAGTAGGTGACAGGCACAGACCCCAAATAAAAACTCCCAGCTTGTAGTACGTAACTTCTTGGCAGTTAAAAGGTTAAACCCTAAAGTGTACCTATGATAAGCATTACCAGAAGACCTTCTCATTATATTCTTCACTGATAGTAGGTTGAAGTAAATTATATCTGTTGAGTAACGGTCTAAAAAAGAAATCTAAACAATGCAATTGGTTGCTGTTGATAAGAACATTATCAGTGTTTGCATATAACACATCACAAAATAGGCAGCTAGAGGGAACTTCTGGTAAAAATTTATTGCAGCAGGCTGCTGATATAGTACACCTAACGTGTTTTGGGAACAACTCCCTTAATCATAGGCTTGCAATAAATTGAACACAGTTGTCATTTTATTGCAATGTTATAGCGGCCCCTACTGGGATCTTCATAAAATACACTGTTTATTAGATACATTTAGGTGCAGCTTTACTAAACCTCATGTGAATTTTTACTTTGACTTTGAACTTAGAAACTAATTTTCGAAATGTATTGATGTTACATAGTTACATAGTTAAATCGGGTTGAAAAAAGACAAAGTCCATCAAGTTCAACCCCTCCAAATGAAAACTCAGCATCCATACACACACCCCTCCCTACTTTGACCAAAATTATATGTAACCATATCTATACGAACTATAGAATTTAGTATCACAATAGCCTTTGATATTATGTCTATCCAAGAAATTATCCAAGTCACTCTTAAAGGCATTAACTGAATCAACGATCTCAACATCACCTGGCAGTGCATTCCACAACATCACTGACCTCACTGTAAAGAACCACCTATGTTGCTTCAAATGAAAGTTCTTTTCTTCTATTATTATTATTAACATGTATTTATATAGCGCCAACATATTGCGTAGCACTGTAAAGTAAATGTTATTATACAACTACATCACATGAATTACATACATAGAATATATGGAGTAACAAACATCACAATCAATACAGGTACAAAAAGGTGAGGAAGGCCCTATGCATAGGCATACAGTCTAAAGGGAAGGGAGTAATACACAAGGTGTGGGAGTGGGCAAGATCGAATTGAGTGGGTGAGAAATGTGGTATTGTATGTGGTGTTGCGTTTGGTAGTTAAGCAGAGTGAGGGTAGGCTTCTCGAAAGAAGTGCGTTTTCAGAGATTTCTTGAAAGCAGAAAGGTTGGGAGAAAGTCGGACAGACCGTTTGAGAGCGTTCCAGAGGAGGGGTGCAGCCCTTGCAAAGTCTTGAATGCGAGCATGTGAGGCGGTAATGAGAGAAGAGTTGAGTAGTAGGTCAGTAGAGGAGCGTAGTAAGCGAGTGGGTGAGTATATAGAGATGAGTTCAGAGATGTAGGGTGGGGCAGAGTTATGAAGTGCTTTGAAAGTCAGTGTCATTAATTTGAATTTGATTCTGAAAGGTAATGGAAGCCAGTGCAGGGATTGACAGAATGGCGAGGCAGAGGAGGAGCAGTTGCTGAGGTGTATGAGCCTCGCAGCAGTGTTCATTATGGACTGGAGAGGTGACAGTCTCTGGAGGGGGAGGCCAATTAAAAGAGAGTTACAGTAGTCTAGACGCGATATGATGAGAGAGTGAATAAGAATTTTGGCAGCGTCTTGGGTGGTAAATGATCGTATTTTGGATATGTTCCTTAGGTGGAAGTGACATGATTTAATAAGTCACTGGATATGAGGAGTGAATGACAGGGCAGAATCTAGGATAACCCCAAGGCACCGGGCCTGGGGAGAGGGGGTGATAGTGGAATTGTTAACTATGATGGATACTTCGGGGATGCTACTGGTGTTAGTTGGGGGAAAGAGAACCATTTCGGTTTTAGAGAGGTTTAATTTAAGGTAGCGTTGCGACATCCAGGTAGAGATAGTGGACAGGCAGGAGGAGACGCGAGTTAGGAGTTCTGGGTTGAGATCAGGAGATGAGAGATAGATCTGAGTATCGTCAGCATAGAGGTGGTAGTGGAAACCATACGAATTTATTAATTTGCCACGGGAGGAAGTATAGAGGGAGAATAGTAATGGTCCCAGGACAGAGCCTTGAGGAACTCCAACAGAAAGAGGTAGGGGAGAAGATGATAATCCATTGTAGGAGACACTGAAGGAACGATTGGTGATGTAAGAAGAGAACCAGGACAGGGCTGTGTCACGAAGGCCAAGTGACTGGAGGGACTGGAGGAGGAGAGGGTGATCTACAGTGTCAAATGCGGCTGAGAGATCAAGCAGTATTAGTAGTGAAATGATTGTTGGCTTTAGCGGTTAAAAGGTCACTTAGTTAGTCATAGTAACATACATAGTAACATAGTAAGTAAGGTTGAAAAAAAGACACATGTCCATCGAGTTCAACCTTTTTTTTTTTTTTTTATTAACTACCTACCTGCCAGTTGATCCAGAGGAAGGCAAAAAACCCATCTGAAGCCTCTCCAATTTGCCTTAGAGGGGGAAAAATTCCTTCCTGACTCCAAAATGGCAATCGGACTAGTCCCTGGATCAACTTGTACTATGAGCTATTTCCCATAACCCTGTATTCCCTTTCTTGCTAAAAAGCCATCCAACCCCTTCTTAAAGCTATCTAATGTATCAGCCTGTACAACTGATTCAGGGAGAGAATTCCACATCTTCACAGCTCTCACTGTAAAAAACCCCTTCCGAATATTTAGGCGGAACCTCTTTTCTTCTAATCGGAATGGGTGACCTCGTGTCAGCTGGAAAGACCTACTGGTAAATAAAGCATTAGAGAGATTATTATATGATCCCCTTATATATTTATACATAGTCATCATATCACCCCTTAAGCGCCTCTTCTCCAGCGTGAACATCTCCAATTTGGCCAGTCTTTCCTCATAGCTAAGATTTTCAATACCTTTTACCAGCTTAGTTGCCCTTCTCTGTACCCTCTCTAATACAATAATGTCCTGTTTGAGTGATGGAGACCAAAACTGTACGGCATATTCTAGATGGGGCCTTACAAGTGCTCTATACAGTGGAAGAATGACCCCCTCCTCCCTTGACTCTATGCCCCTTTTAATACAGCTCAAGACCTTATTTGCCCTTGATGCTGCTGACTGGCATTGCTTGCTACAGCCAAGTTTATCATCTACAAGGACTCCAAGGTCCTTTTCCATAATGGATTTACCTAGTGCAGTCCCATTAAGGGTATAAGTGGCTTGGATATTTTTACATCCCAGGTGCATGATTTTACATTTATCAACATTGAATCTCATTTGCCACTTAGCTGCCCAGATTGCCAGTTTGTCAAGATCATGTTGCAAGGATGCCACATCCTGGATGGAATTAATTGGGCTGGATAATTTTGTGTCATCTGCAAACACTGATACATTACTTACAACACCCTCCCCTAAGTCATTAATGAACAAGTTAAATAAAAGTGGACCCAATACTGAGCCCTGGGGGACCCCACTAAGAACCTTACTCCAAGTAGAGAATGTCCCATTAACAACCACCCTCTGTACCCGATCCTGTAGCCAGTTTCCTATCCACGTGCAAACGACTTCATTAAGCCCAACAGACCTTAGTTTAGAAAGCAGTCGTTTGTGGGGCACAGTATCAAACGCTTTGGCAAAATCCAAATAGATCACATCTACTGCCCCCCCACTATCCAGAATCTTACTTACCACATCATAAAATGCAATCAAATTCGTCTGACATGACCTATCCTTCATAAAGCCATGCTGATTGTTGCTCATAATGCCATTCATTAGGACAAAATTTTGAATGTGATCCCTTAACAAGCCTTCAAATAATTTGCCCACCACAGATGTCAAGCTTACTGGCCTATAATAGTCGAGTCAGGGCAGTTTCCGTGGAGTGTTGTGGCTTAAAACCAGATTGTAGGGGGTCCAGCAGGTTATTGTCAGAGAGAAATGAGGTTAGTCGGTTGTAGACTAGGCGCTCAAGTAGTTTAGAGATGAAAGGTAGCAGAGAGATAGGTCGGAGGTTGTCAAGATTGGAGGGATCAAGAGAGGGTTTTTTCAGAATGGGGGTGACAAGAGCATGTTTTAGTTGAGAAGGAAACAGTCCAGTTGAGTGCGAAAGATTAAATAGGTGAGTTAAGGCTTTGATTAGACAAGGATTGGTATTGCGGAGAAGTTTTGAGGGAATTGGATCAAGCGGGCAGGTGGTAAGGTGAGAAGGGGTGGCCTCTGGTATGGTGATCCTCTTTATGAGTAAAAAAGTCCCCTGCTATTTGTCTATAATGTCCTCTAATTTACTTGTAAAGTGTAATCATGTCCCCTTGAAAGCGCCTTTTTTCCAGAGAAAACAAACCCAACCATGACAGTCTACCCTCATAATTTGTCTTCCATCCCTCTAACCAGTTTAGTTGCATGTCTCTGCACTCTCTCCAGCTCATTTATATCCCTTTTAAGGACTGGAGTCCAAAACTGCACTGCATATTTCAGGTGAGGCCTTACGAGGGACCTATAAAGAGGCATAATTATGTTTTAATCCCTTGAGTTAATGCCCTTTTTTATGCAAGACAGAACTTTATTTGCTTTAGTAGTCACAGAATGACACTGCCCAGAATTAGACAACATGTTATCTACAAAGACCCCTAGATCCTTTTCATTTAAGGAAACTCCCAACACACTGCCATTTAGTGTATAACTTGCATTTATATTATTTTTGCCAAAGTGCATAACCTTGCATTTATCAACATTGAACCTCATTTTCCAGTTTGGTGCCCAGTTTTCCAACTTAGATAAATCACTCTGGAAAGTGGCAACATCCTGCATGGAACCTATAGTTCTGCACAATTTAGTATCATCTGCAAAAATACAAACAGTACTTTCAATGCCCACCTCCAGCTCATTAATAAACATGTTAAAAAGCAAGGGACCTAGTACAGAGCCCTGCGGTACTCCACTAACAACACTGGTCCAATTAGAAAATGTTCCATTTACCACAACTCTTTGTAGTCTATCTTTTAGCCAGTTCTCTATCCAGGTACAAATACTATGTTCCAGGCCAACATTCCTTAATTTAACCAGTAACCTTTTGTGTGGCACTGTATCAAATGCTTTAGTAAAGTCTGAGTAAATCACATTCACTGCCATCCCAGAATCAAGATCCCCGCTTACCTTCTCATAAAAAGAAATTAAGTTAGTCTGGCAAGATCTATTACACATAAAACCATGCTGGCATACACTCATAGTATTATGATTTGCTATAAAGTCCAGTATCTTATCCTTTAATAACCCTGCAAAAAGCTTTCCTACTACTGACCTCAGACTAACTGAGGCTGAGAATGGGATCCTTTTTTAAATAGAGGCACCACATTAGCAATTCGCCAGTCTCTCGGCACTATGCCAGACCTCAATGAATCCTGAAAAATTAAGTAAAGAGGTTTGGCAATCATAGAGCTAAGCTCGCTAAGTACCCTGGGATGAATAACATCTGGCCCCGGACCTTTGTTTATCTTAACATGTTCTAGTCTCTTTTGAATTTCCTCATGTGTGAACCATGCATAATTAGTTGTATTACTAGAATTGGGACTATTAAGAAGGAAACCTTCAATAACTGGTTCCTCATTTGTGTAGACAGACGAAAAATATAAATTCAGAAAGCTCCAGGCCCAGATGGATACACAACAAAATACTATAAAAAATTCTCCACACCTCATCCCCCATTTGAAAGACTTATTCCAATCTTTCCTGGAGGGACATCCTCCTACTCAACATATGCAGACTGCCTCCATTGTAATGATATTGAAATCAGGGAAGGACCCTTATAACTGTGACAGTTATAGACCCATCTCGCTGATCAACACAGACATCAAATTATTTGCCAAAATACTAGCACATAGATTGAACACAGTACTACCCACTCTAATTCACCCCGACCAAGTTGGATTTGTACCGGGCCGTCAAGCAGCAGACAGTATTCGTAAAGCAATAAACTTAGTCCATTTAGCGCCAAGTACAACCACATCTTCCCTTCTAGTCTCCTTGGACGCGCAAAAAGCATTCGATAGATTAGACTGGAAATACATGTTTGCAGTCCTGGAAAAGGTGAATCTCCCTAAACCATTCCTTCAGGGACTTAAACAGCTCTATACAGCACCCTCGGCTAGAGTATCTATCATGGGCCTCCAATCAGACCTCATTGCAATTAAGGGGGGTACACGTCAAGGGTGCCCCATGTCCCCATTAATATTTGCTTTATCGCTAGAACCTTTAGCCCACGCTATCAGACACAATCCTAACATTAAAGGCTTTCAACTAGGGGATAAAGAATACAAAATCAACCTCTTTGCTGATGATATCTTACTGACCTTATCATCACCCCAATCTACTCTACCTAATCTCCTACAATTACTGGACCGCTTTCAAAAAATCTCGGGCTACAAAATTAATCCTACGAAATCTCACGCCCTCCCCCTGAAAATGTCTGACTCAGAACTAAAACTAATGCAACTTAACTTTGACTATAAATGGGACACTAATTCCCTAGCGTACCTGGGAATCTATCTAACCCCTACATATGATAGACTATACGCAGCCAACTACCCACCACTAATAGATAGACTCAAAAAAGACTTAGCCACCTGGCATACATACCATCTCTCGTGGTTTGGCAGAATAGCAGCGGTCAAAATGACACTACTACCGCGTCTTCTATACTTATTTAGAACACTGCCCATACACTTCCCTGAGAAAATGGCCACATCTTTACAGAAAGCTATATCCACCTTTGTATGGGGAGGCAAACGCCCACGCATTAAAGCAACTATTATGACGAAACCCAAATCAGCGGGTGGCTTAGGAGTTCCCCATGTATATCGTTACTATATAGCAAGCAGACTGGAAGCTATGGTCAACTCGCACACGCATTCGGGAGAACCATGGAAGGAAATAGAAAATTGTTGTGCAGCCCCTTTAAATCTAGCTCACCTTTTCTGGATACCTAAGAAAACCAGGAACACCCTCCCGGATCTCATGCCTACTTCGCGACAGGCACTAGACTTATGGGACAAAATAGCATTCAAAATGAATCTTAGCTCACCCACCTCTAGACATATGACAATCTTCAACAACAAAGATTTCCTGCCGGGGTGTACCCCCACAGACTTTATACCCTGGATAAGGGCAAATATGCTTACCCTAACTGCCTTTTTAGCTGACGGAAAGGTTGTTTCATTTCAACAATGCAAAGAAAAACATGATATCCCAAACAAACAATTCTTTCGATATCTACAAATCAGACATTTCGTGGAATCGAAATCCAACACCCAGACAAATCGATCCCTTTCATACTTTGAAAACTTATGTTGCAGACAATCCCTTCCTAATCATCTAATTTCACTACTGTACTCCCATTTGGCGATTAATACCACTACCATACAACAGCCTTACATGTCCAGATGGGAGGAGGATCTTGGCATCAATATCTCGGAAAAGACCTGGGCAAACATTTGGGATACTGCTAGAAGGACTTCTACTTGTGCAGTCTCTTGTGAAAGGGCTTACAAAATTATTTTCAGATGGTACTATACCCCCTCTCGTATCAGTAAACTGAGTGGTGACCCAAATCTCTCATTCTGCTTTAGAGGCTGTGGGGAAAAGGGTTCCTTCTTACACACATGGTGGACCTGTACAGTAGCCCAAACATTCTGGAATACAGTAGCAACCCTGCTCTCCGAGGTCCTACATTGCACCATACCAGCAACTCCTCACTCATTCTTGTTAGGCATGAAAATAAGAGCCTTACACTCAAAACAGTCTCGCAAACTAGCCACCCACATTCTCACGGCAGCGAGATCATTATTAGCAGCACACTGGAAAAAACCACACATACCAGGACTACAGATGCTAATCACAAAAGTGAATTGGATCAGAGCAATGGAGTCAATCAGAGACCACCCACTGGAGCGAAGCTACGAAGGAGAGCTGGAGTGGCTTCCGTGGACCCATTATTTGGAAAACACTCAGTTGAGACCTGGTAATCTCCCCTAGGGCGCCCTATACATAGAACGTATTTTTCTCCATCTTAGTAGTCACTATGGAACCTGAACTAAAACTTGTACCCTTACCCTTATTTCTTCTTTCCTCCTAAACCCACCCTCTTCCCCTACTGGTTTGACATACGAGCTAAACTGCTGCACATTATTCTACCATTGTGCGCATTACTAAATCATATACATCTTGATGTCTAAATGCATACCAATGTACACTTGTGACAGACAATGTGACATTGTGCTATTCTTATTTGTCCAAATATATCAGGTTGTATCCAAGGACAAACTTTGGTTTCCCCACAGTTCAGCACTTGCAGGTCCTCCTCCACCTGTTTGAGACGATCTCCAAGTACAGAAAATAAAGTGCTAGAATCCTCAAAAATTCATTGAGGAGGGGGATTTAACAGAAAGAATAAAATATAGTATAGTATTTTTTTAAAAAATTTTTTTGCTTTTTGTTTTTTTTAAAAAATTGTTAACACCCACCGTGATTATTAACAGTGATAATAGTGTTCTTTTATTTAACTTAGAAGAAGAGAGCCCAAAAAAGTGAAAGTTGTGAATTTTAGATGAAAAAAAGAATAAAAAATAAAAAATAAAAAATAAAAATTAAATTAAAAAATTAAAAAAAGTGAAAAAGTGAATAATTCAGTGAATTAATAGATACCAACGATTTCTCTCCAAGTGATAGTGAATGCAGTGTTATGAGTGAGCTGCACAACCGGTTGTACCGGAATTGTGGCAAAGTATTCTATGTTACCTTTCCTTTAATCCATAGAGTGTGGATCTTAAACGGGAAAAATCTAAGGGGAAGTTGAATCCACACTAAATATTCCTTAATTACATTAATATTCACCGATTGCACAATTGAATGTGTTTTAAGTAACAAATAACACTGCATTCACTATCACTTGGAGAGAAATCGTTGGTATCTATTAATTCACTGAATTATTCACTTTTTCACTTTTTTTAATTTTTTAATTTAATTTTTATTTTTTATTTTTTATTTTTTATTTTTTATTCTTTTTTTCATCTAAAATTCACAACTTTCACTTTTTTGGGCTCTCTTCTTCTAAGTTAAATAAAAGAACACTATTATCACTGTTAATAATCACGGTGGGTGTTAACAATTTTTTAAAAAAAACAAAAAGCAAAAAAATTTTTTAAAAAAATACTATACTATATTTTATTCTTTCTGTTAAATCCCCCTCCTCAATGAATTTTTGAGGATTCTAGCACTTTATTTTCTGTTCTATTCTTATTTGTACTGTGCTTTCAGTATTATGACTGTTTGACCTATCTTTCTTTGAAAATCAATAAAATGTTCAAATGAAAAAAAAAAATAATAAAAAAAAATATATAAATTCAGAATCTGCGCTTTTATTTTGTTTTCATCAACCTCTGAAACTAAAGGTCCCACCCCTTCCTGATTCATTTTTTTACTATTAACATATTTAAAAAATAATTTTAAAATCTTTTTACTGCTTGCTGCAATATCCTTTTCCATAACAATTTTAGCTTGCCTTATAGCTTCTTTGCATGATTTATTGGCATCCTTGTACCTTATAAATGATTCGGCTGTCCCAGCTAACTTGAAAGCCTTAAAAGCACGTCTTTTCTTACCCACCTCAACACCAACACTTCTATTGAACCAAAAAGTTTTAGCTTTGCAACGTTGTTCCTTGCTTACAAGGGTAATATACTGACATGTATACAGTATTTATTAAGCAGCATTTTAAAGACTTCCCATTTTTGTTCCGTGTTTAACCCTGTGAAAAGCATTTTCGACTTAATATGTTGCAGAGATGACCTTATACTGTCAAAGTTTGCACGTCTGAAATTTAGTGTTTTAGTTACTCCCTTGTAGAATTGTTTCTGCAACAGAATCTCAAAGGAGACCACGTTATGATCACTATTCCCTAAATGCTCACCCACACAAATGTTAGAGATGAGTTCAGTATTATTAGTTATTACAAGGTCCAAAAGTGAGTTATTCCTAGTAGGTTCTTGAATGAGCTAGAATAAAAAGTTGTCATTCAGCATATTTACAAACCCTTCTAGCTTTTTCTGTCTTGGCAACCCCATTACCCCAGTCAATGTCAGTATAATTGAAGTCACCCATAGCAACAACTTGACCCAGCTGTGAAGCCACTTGTATCTGCAAGAGTAGCTGGGCTTCATATGAGGTGGTTTATAGCATACACCAATGATAATTCTCTTTGTAACCTTTTGCCCAGTCAACATCTCTACCCAGAGGAATTCTACACACTCACCAGTGCCAGCTATGGTTATTTTTTTAATGCATGGCTTTAATTCAGGCTTCTCATACAAACACACTCCTCCACCATTTTGTATCCCTCTGACCCTCCTAAAAAGGGTGTAACCATTTAAATTCACAGTCCAGTCACATGTTTCATCCCAACAGGTCTCAGTGATACCAATTATATTATAATCTTTAGAGCATGCAATTAATTCTAGGTCTCCCATTTTATCTGACAAACTCTGTGCATTTGCCAGCATACAGCGGAGGTTACTACTTTTACTTTTGAAATTTGCATTAATTAGTGGAGAATTATATGTTAAGTTAACATTATTCTGTTAGGACGGAGGAGAGAGGAGGAGACGGACGATTGACGCTCACGTGCTTGAGCGCACGCACACGCACGCACGCAACGCTCATCGAGATGGCCGCGATGGCCTAGGGGCTAACGCTGCATATGGGGTATCCTTCCTAAAACCCTGCGAAAACAAAATGGGAAGACATAATAAGCCAAACGCACAACCGCAATCACCGAAGGTAAAGCAAACAAAGCGCAAAGTAGCCAGTAATCCTGCACTTAATTCAATCACAGAGCTCCTAACAAAAGGAAAAGAGGCGCACAAGGACATACACAAAGAGCAAAAATGGCGCCAGTTAGGAAGCAAGCGATAGAAAGGAGCTCAAGAGATCCGAGTGTTTCATCATACACAATGGACATAGACAGCGAGGAGGAGACAGATATGCGCTCTTACCTGAAATGCCTCCCAACAAAGCTCGAGATTAAAGGGATGCTGTAGGAGGTGACGCTGGCATTGCATGACAAACTGAAAGAGATAAGAAAAGACCTTGTGAGTATGCTAACACGAACTGAACAACTGGAACAATGCCAACAAAATGTAATGACATACTCTAAATCTCTAAATGACAAAAAACATGCACAGTCTATACAAATAGCAGACCTTGAACGGCAGACTGAAGACTATGAAAATAGGAGCAGTAGAAGTAATATAAGAGTGCGAGGCTTACCAGAGACAGTAATACAGAATGATTTAAGAGATGTATTACAACATATATTCAATAGTATATTGCAGAGGGACCAAGATAAAGAATTAAAGATTGACAGATGCCACAGAGTATTTAAAGCAATAAACGCACCACAAGGTGCACCTCGGGATGTATTATGTGACTTACATGATTACACTATAAAAGAGGAGATAATGCAGAAAGCAAGGGAGGAAAAGGGTGTAATATACAAAGACATTGAAATCCTCCTATTACAGGACCTCTCTGGTAAAACATTACAAAAGAGACGGTTACTGAAACCGCTGATAGACATACTGAGGAGTGCTGGCATCCAAACAAAATGGGGGTTTCCGTTTTGCCTTTCTGCAAAAAAAGATGGACAATGGTGTAATCTAAGACTGCCTGAGGAAACAGACGATTTCTTAACTCAAATGGGGATCGGGAGAATAAACCTACCAGGATGGAACCCTAAAAAAGTTTCAAAAGAAAACGATCTTAGAATGGAGGATTGGTGGCAGACCCCAAAACATCAGAGAAAGAAAAATACAAGTTTAACAAAAGATAGAGAAGATTCAAACCCTCAGGGAATTGCATTGAAATGAACGAATTGGCTTAAGGGGGATTTAGCATACAAATACAAAAGAACTATATTAATATATATAATATATATATACTGATATAAACCCCCTTATATATTATGAGTAAATTAAATTAATTTGCTTACTATTTAACCCATTTATTGGTTTATATTATGATATGATAGGTTTTTTTTTTTATCCTTCTTCTCCCCTACCCACCCTCCCCCCCTCTTTTTTTTTTTTCTCTCCTACCCACCTTCCCCCCCCTTTTTTTTTTTGCTGTTTAGGAGATTGGGGAAGGATTATACCCCGTATGTACACTGGTGTGAGAGAATTCTCTTACCCTATAGACCTTTTGTAGACCTACCACAGAGCCTTCTTGAATAAACTTTTTTTTTCTTGGGATTACTATATCGGAGCAATTTCTCCATTTCACTCTCTCACTAGGACAATTTGAAATGTCCTAGAATAAAAATAGCCACACTCAAAGATATATAAGACTAATTAAAATACTATAGGAAGTTTGAATAACTTTTCTCTAAAAAAGTGGCTTTCTTGATGTATGTACAATTTTAATAACTTTTCTCTAAAAAAAGTGGCTTTCTTGATGTATGTACAATTACAGTTAATTGTATAATTTTCCCTTTTTTTTCCTTCTTTTTCTCTGCTGGTCTTGTCTGTTATTCACTGCCCTTATTACAGAAAAATGATTGCAAATCAGCAAGTATGTCTGTCACTATAAAATGTAGATCTACAATATGATAATCGTATATAATCAACATATGAGTAATGTATATGTACTATATTGTGTCAACACTATTGGGACTCGCTCATTATTCCCTTAGCACTTCCTTTTTGTATTTTATTTTATGGAATGCAAATTAATATCGGTAAATGTTAATGGATTTAATGAACCAGTAAAGAGATCACAGATACTGAATCACTGCAATGATCTAGGGGCTAATATCGTTTTTTGTCAAGAAACTCACTTTAGGAAAGGGAAAGCACCAAGAATAAATCACAGATTTTATGATAAAATTTTTATGGCTAACAATAAAGACAAAAAGACAAAAGGGGTATTAATCATGGTGCATAAAAATACACAGTTTACAGTAAAAGGAGAATACAAAAGAGAAGATGGTAGATGCATAATCTTGAAGGGAGAATTGTATGGTATTACAGTAACATTTTGTAACATTTATCTGCCTAATACGAAACAGCATAAGATATTGAGAGGAATTCTGAGGAAACTAGAAGAATTCCAAGAAGGAATGGTGATAGTGGGAGGAGATTTTAACGTACCTCTAAATCCAGTACTGGATCGCTCCACAGGGAAGACTCACATTAATCATTCTGTACTGGGTAAAATAAACCAGACATTGTTAGGGGAAGAATTAGCAGATATTTGGAGATGTATGCATTCTATAGAAAGAGATTATACACATTATTCAGCAATGCATATGAAATATTCTAGAATCGATTACTTCTCCATTCAACATAGATGGCTACAGATCATTGCCCAATTAATATTCTTATAGATCTCCCAAATACATTGAAACAATGCTTTAATTGGGAGTTAAATGAAAGCTTAATACAAGATATACAATATAAAGATAAAATCAAAAAAGCAATGGATTTTTTTGAAGAAAATAAAAGTACGGATACATCTCCACATATACGCTGGGAGTCACATAAATGCATTATAAGAGGGATATTAATCGCTATGGGATCCCATAATAAAAAAGAAAAACAAGAAAAAATCAAAAAAATTTGGGAAGAAATAATAAATTTGGAACAAACTCATAAAAAATACAGTTACAATTAATAATGGATGGAGGGCACACCAAAACTTTCAAAAATTGGCGAGAGGTGCAAAAACAAATGTTACCCCTACCAAAGGTAACCAATGTCAATACTAAATCTACATGTTTGCACACTCAAAACAAAAACAATTAAACATAAGGGTGGTTTGAAAAAATAATTTTTACTATTGTTCAAAAAACATTTTACATAGATAATGCTATACAACACATGGCGCAATTTATACAATGTTAAAAAAGTAGCATGATATATATACCAAAGGGATTCTTTTCTAGGATGAAAAATATTATGATGAGATTTGTTTGGAAAGATAAACTACCAAGGGTGTCCTATGTGAATCTGATTGGGGAAAAAAAGAAGGAGGAGTGAGTTTCCCATGCCTCCATACATATTATGAAGCAGTACATACAGTATATCAAGGGTATTGAACTGGGCTTTAGAAGATGAGTCATCACCATGGTTTAATGCTGAAAGAGGAGATAAGGGCCTATTATTAGAAGCTACTTTTGGATTAAATACAACACAAGATATAAAAATAGACAAAGAAGAGCTAACAGTTGCGCCAACTCTAAAGATATGGGGAAGGAAAAATAGAAAATTAAATATAATTACGTACCCATCGATTATGAGTCCAATATTTGATAATCCCATCTTCATTCCAGGACAAGAAGATAGACTATTGAAAAAATGGGAAGAAAAGGAAGGTAAAATAATGAGAATAAAAGATTTCATAGAAAAAGATGGGATAATTACAATAGGGAATCTGATAGCAAAGTATGGATATCACCCTAGATCTGATTGGGTATTAAATGAGATAAGACACTTTATTTGCTCCTTAAGATTGGAAGATAATATGAGACCCCTAACCTGGTTTGAGAAACTTATAGATAGAGGAGATAAAATACAACATAGTCTTTCAAGGACCTATAAGGAGTTAATTAAAGGATCCTTAAGTAAACCGTGTTTTTTTAAAAAATGGGAAGAGGAATTAAAAATATCTTTATCAGATCAAGAGTGGAAATGTATCTGTAAAGCTAATATAGAGATTTCAAAGGATACGAAACTGCAAGAATTTAGTTTTAGGTTAATATCCAGATGGTACTACACACCAACTAAACTTCATAATATGTATGGAATGTCCGAGGTATGTTGGAGATGTGAAAAAGGGAAAGGAACATATACCCATCTATGGTTTGAATGTGAAGTGATCAGAACGTTCTGGGAATATGTACTATCTGTAATAGAGAAAATGGGAACCTATATATCAGATACAGACATAGCACAAATTGTACTCTTATATGACTATAAAAGGAAGAAAATTATTACAGATCCAGTAATTAAATTAATGATAGCTGTAGCAAGGAATATGATACCACATAAATGGAAAACAAAAACACCAATAAATAAAATAACATGGATTAAGGAAATCGAAGAAATAAGAGGTATAGAAGAAATAATAGCAAAAAAAAGAGGTAAAATTAGTAAACACTATAAATTATGGGAACAATGGTGTGAATTCTTAGAGAATGAAGGACAATTAAGAAGGGGGTGACAGTATTAATTTCCCTTTTTTTTTTTTTTTCCTTTTCTTTCTTTCTCTCCTTTTTTTCTTTATGTGTTTATGTATACAGATAAATGTATTTAATGAGTCAAAGATGACCATGCAATGAGAAAACATTTATTGCTGTACTGTTTTGCTATGCACTTTATTCTTTGTTTTAACAAAAAATCTGAATAAATAAATTAAATACAAAAAAAACACATTATTCTGTTTTCCTTGTAACAGAGGGACCTCCTTAACTGATAAACTATATGCCCCCCTCACTCCTCCCCAATGACCCCTTACTAACCCCACTGCCCCATCTACCCTAGCTTCCCCATAATTCTTTATCTCACCTGCCCCCCCTTGCCTAGTTTAATCAATCCTCCAACCTCTTAGCCATGTATTCCCGCTAATCCCCTCCACCGGGTGACTGTCTCTTCGACAGATCTGAAAGCCCTGCCATCCTTCTACAAGAAATTCTCCGATGTCTTCTGTAAAAAGTCTGCAGAATTCCTTCCTCCTCATCGCCCCTAAGACTGCCCTGTCGATCTCCTTCCTGGAACCATGCCTCACAGGGGTCGCACCTATCTTCCCCTCTCCTGTGGAAACCTCCGCCATGAAAGACTATATCCAGGAGAATCTCCAGCGGGGGTTTATTCGTCCTTCTACCTCTCCGGCAGAGGCTGGCTTCTTCTGTGTGGAGAAGAAGGACGGTGGTCTGCGTCCCTGCATAGATTACTGTGGACAAGATTACAGTTAAGAACCGATACCCTTTGCCTTTGATGACTGAATTATTTGACCAACTAAAAGGGGCTAAGATTTTCACTAAATTGGATCTACGTGGGGCATACAACTTAATCCCCATTCGTGAAGGGGATGAATGGAAGACAGCATTCAACACTCAGGATGGGCACTACAAATACCACGTTATGCCCTATGACCTCTGCAATGTCCCCACTGTCAGGGAGCCGGGATGCCCCCACCAGGGAGGTTGTCAGGATCAAGGAGGAAGCCCACAAGGGAATCAAGGTCGCGGTGTCCAAAAGGGGTTAACCAGAAGATTTATCAGAGTCCAGGCAAGAGTTCTAGGGCAGGCAGAATAATAAGCAAAATCCAAAGTCCAGGCAAGAGGTCAGGCAACAAATGGGAACAAGATTTAGTCTCAGAATAGCAGACAGGAAACCCAGGAAACACACTGTAATGAATCCTATACTTGGGCGCCATTCTGGCGTCTTGGTAGGGTTTTTATATTTGAATTTGGCGCCATAGTGACGTCATCGGCGTCCTTGCGCCGACGTCGACGCGCTGACGTCATCGCGGCAGCGCCGCTACCCACGTGGCGGCCATGGGCGCCGCCATTTTGGGAGCGACGCCGGCAGGGGAGGACACGCCGCCCGGAGCTCCTGGAACTGCTCCGGGCGGCGATCGTGACAGTACCCCCCCCCCTCACGGGGGGCCTCCGGACCACCAGGACTTGGCTTCTGCGGAAATTTGGAGTGGAAATCCCTCACAAGACGAGGAGCATGAACATCAGAGTGTCCTTCCCAGGAGCATTCTTCAGGGCCAAAGCCCTTCCACTTGATGAGGTACTGAAGAGAGGCCCTGGAGATTCTGGAATCAAGGATCTTTTCCACCTCATATTCTTGTTGACCATCCACAGAGATAGTAGGAGGGGGAGACTGGTTCACAAAAAAGCGGTTGGAGGTAGCGGGTTTCACCAAGGAGACATGAAACACGTTGGGAATTCGCATCTCAGGGGGAAGCTGAAGTCTGACAGCCACAGGATTGATCACCTCCGAGATGGAAAATGGACCCACAAACTTCGGACCCAACTTAGGAGAGGGCACCTTCAACCGAATGTTCCTGGAAGACAACCAAACTTTATCACCAACCTTGCAGGGAGGAGAGGGTCTACGTCTACGATCTGCAAACGTCTTGTGAACCAGAGCGCTCTTCTCCAAGTTCGACTTGGTTGCAGCCCAAATAGCAGACATGTGGGCTGCATGGTCATCTGCAGCCGGGACATCAGACAACACAAAGTCCTCTGGGAACGCTTGAGGATGCTGACCGTACACCGACATGAATGGAGACCTTCCAGTGGAAGTGTGGCATGCATTGTTATGAGCGAATTCCGCCCACGGGAGGAGATCAGACCAGTCATCTTGACAAAGGGAGACGTGGTTCCTCAAGAACTGTTCCAAAGCTTGGTTCACTCGTTCAGCTGCTCCATTTGTCTGGGGATGATAAGCTGAGGAGAACTGGAGAGTAATACCCAGATCTTTGCACAGGGAATGCCAAAACTTAACTGTAAACTGGGAACCTCTGTCAGAGACAACTTCCACAGGAAAACCATGCAAGCGGAAAATACACTGGATAAAGAGCTGAGACAACTCCATAGCAGAGGGAAGCTTCCGCAGGGGAATGAAATGGGCCATCTTGCTAAAGCGGTCCATCACAACCCAGATCACAGTGTTCCCACTAGAGGGAGGAAGCTCGACTATGAAGTCCATTGCTAAATGAGTCCATGGACGAGAAGGAATAGGCAAAGGTTGCAATAACCCACTGGGGCGGGAATGGCTAGGCTTGGATGTGGCACAAACGGTACAAATAGCAACAAAGTCTTTGACATCTTTTCGGATAGTCGGCCACCAGAATAAACGTCAAAGGAGTTCAAGAGTCTTTTCAGGACCAGGATGTCCTGCTTGCTTGGAACAGTGGGTCTGTTGAAGGATAGGCAGACGTAGCTCGGAGGGAACAAACGCCATCCCAATGGGGGTATCAGGAGGGGCAGAAGATTGACCAGCCAGAATTTCATCAGCGAATTGAGGGTACAAGGAAGCGATGATCTTGACAGGAGGAATAATTGGCTCTTGTCTTTCAGGAGAACGATCCACTGGAGTGAAACTTCGAGACAGAGCATCAGCCTTCCGGTTCTTGGAGCCTGGGCGATAAGTCAAGACAAAGTTAAATCGAGAGAAGAAGAGAGCCCACCTTGCTTGTCTGGGATTCAGCCTCTTGAGAGATTGAATGAACTCGAGATTCTTATGATCAGTGTATATTGAGACTGGAATCAAGGAACCTTCAAGAAGATGACGCCACTCTTCTAGAGCAAGCTTGACAGCCAGTTCTCGATTACCTACATCATAATTCTGTTCGTCAGGAGAGAACTTCTTAGAGAAATAGGCACATGGATGCAATTTCCCATCAGCAGGATGTCTTTGGGATAGAATGGCTCCAGCTCCAACCTCAGAAGCGTCCACCTCGATGAAGAAGGGTAACTCCGGATCAGGATGGCGGAGAACCGAAGCTGAAGTGAAGGCATCCTTCAAGGATTGAAAGGCTTCAATAGCAGATGGGGGCCACGAGCTGGGTTTACCCCCTTTTCGGATAAGGGCGAGGATAGGAGCTATACGAGAAGAGAACCCCTTAATGAATTGCCGGTAGTAATTGGCAAAACCAACAAATCTCTGGATAGCCTTGGTGCTCAGCGGTAGTGGCCATTCCTGGATTGCAGATACTTTCACAGGATCCATCTCGAAACCCTCTGGGGAGATGATATAACCCAGAAAAGGAATCTTGGATACTTCAAACACGCATTTCTCCAGCTTGGAAAAGAGGGAGTTCTTCCTCAAACGAGAGAGTACTTCCTTCACCTGGGAGCAATGGCTTGCAAGGTCCCAAAATCATGATGTCATCAAGGTACACGACACAAACCTTCCCAAGAGATCCCGGAAAATGTCATTCACGAATTCTTGAAAGACAGCGGGGGCATTGCAGAGACCAAAAGGCATCACGAGGTATTCATAGTGCCCATCACGAGTGTTGAATGCTGTCTTCCATTCCTCACCTTCTCGGATGCGGATGAGGTTATATGCCCCACACAGATATAACTTAGTGAAGATTTTAGCCCCCTTCAGTTGGTCGAAAAGTTCTGCAATCAGAGGCAAGGGATACCGGTTCTTAATGGTGATTTTATTAAGGCCCCGGTAGTCAAGACAAGGACATAGGCCTCCATCCTTCTTCTCCACGAAGAAGAATCCAGCCCCTGCAGGAGAAGTAGAAGGGCGAATAAACCCCCCGCTGGAGATTTTCTTGGATATATTCCTTCATAGCAGAGGTCTCTCCTGGGGAGAGAGGATAAGTGCGACCTCTAGGAGGCATGGTTCCAGGCAGGAGATCAACTGGGCAATCGTAGAGACGATGAGGAGGGAGAAATTCTGCAGACTTTTTACAGAAGACATCGGAAAATCCCTTGTAAAAGGAGGGAAGCGTCTTCAAATCAGAAGTAGAAATATTCACCCTCTGGATGGGTTCAGCAGGAAGGCAGTGCTGTTGGCAGTATGGACTCCAACGGGAAACCTGCCCCGAGGATCAATCAATGATAGGGTTATGCAGGCGTAACCAAGGAAGCCCCAAGACTGGAACAGAAGGACAGGAAATAATCAGGAACGATAACTTTTCTTTGTGTAAAGTCCCAACCTGCACAGGCAATTCCCCAGTCGTCATAGAGATAAACTCGGATTCAAGGGGTCGGTCATCAATGGCGGTTACTCGAAGTGGAGGAGTCAATGGAAACAGGGGAACATTCATATGCTTGGCAAAGAGAGCATCCATGAAATTCCCGGCAGCTCCAGAGTCAATAAAAGCTGAGCCAACAATGATCTTAGTGGACAGACGGATCTGTAAAGGCAGAAGAAACCTGTGAGAGTTCTCTTGTGACTTGGGAGTAACACCCCCTACATGAGTCTTTCCAAGGTTACCTTGAAGAGGGGAACTCTGAGGCTTCACAGGACAGGAGTTGGCAAAGTGAGATTGACCCCCACAGTAGAGACAAAGTCCAGCCGTACGTCTCCGGAGTTTCTCCTGTTCAGAGAGACGAGCTCTTCCGACTTGCATAGGTTCCTCCAGAGGAATAACAGAAGGCTGCTGGGGGGGTAGGAGGTAATAGAGGTCTTTGAAAGCGAGGAGCAAACATGGGTTGAAATTTCTTGACTCGGTCCCTATCAGCTTGATGTTCTCTCTGATGAGTGTCCACCTTGACAGACAAAGCAATGAGGTCTACAACCAGCGTGGGTAATTCACGGGAGACCAGGTCATCTTTGAGGCGGATAGAGAGACCATTGTAGAAGGCAGCATGATAGGCATCATTGTTCAAACAAGTCTCTGCAGCGAGAGTACGGAATTCAATGGCATATTCTGCTACACTGCGATTTCCTTGGCGGATCTGGAACAGACGAGAAGCAGCGGTCGCCACCCGACCAGGAGCATCGAACACAGTCCGGAATTCTTGAAGGAAGGCTTTGGAATCATCAATTAAAGGAGACTCCTTCTCCCAGTGCAGAGATGCCCATTCGAGCGCTTTCCCTGCCAGACGAGTGATCACGAAACCAACCTTAGCTCGCTCAGAGTTAAATTCAGCAGGTTGCAGGGCGAACTGAATCTGGCACTGATTCACAAAACCACGACAGGCTTGAGGGTCGCCACTGTAGAGAGGCGGTGCAGGAATACGTGGACCAGAAGTGGAGGATTGTGTAGCCATGTCAGCAGCAACTAGCGTGGGCGTTGTCGGCGTTGGAGTAGTCGGCGTCAGCATAGATAACTTTTCCAAAATCGCCTCCAGCGTGCGTCCGACATAATTTTGCCGAGCTTCGTACGCCTCCATGCGAGTATGCAGACCTCGAAAGACCCTGCCGAAATCTGGCTGAGCTTCCTCAGTGGGATCCATGGCCCAAGTATAATGTCAGGGAGCCGGGATGCTCCCACCAGGGAGGTTGTCAGGATCAAGGAGGAAGCCCACAAGGGAATCAAGGTCGCGGTGTCCAAAAGGGGTTAACCAGAAGATTTATCAGAGTCCAGGCAAGAGTTCTAGGGCAGGCAGAATAATAAGCAAAATCCAAAGTCCAGGCAAGAGGTCAGGCAACAAACGGGAACAAGATTTAGTCTCAAAATAGCAGACAGGAAACCCAGGAAACACACTGTAATGAATCCTATACTTGGGCGCCATTCTGGCGTCTTGGTAGGGTTTTTATATTTGAATTTGGCGCCATAGTGATGTCATCGGCGTCCTTGCGCCGACGTCGACACGCTGACGTCATCGCGCCAGCGCCACTACCCACGTGGCGGCCATGGGCGCCGCCATTTTGGGAGCGATGCCGGCAGGGGAGGAGAGGCCGCCCGGAGCTCCTGGAACTGCTCCGGGCGGCAATCGTGACACCCGCCATCTTCCAGGAATTTGTGAATGACATTTTCCGGAATCTCTTCGTGGTCGTGTACCTTGATGACATCTAAATCTTCTCCTAGGTCTTGGAAAGTCATCGCTCCCAGGTGATGGAGGTATTCTCTCGGTTGAGGAAGCACTCCCTCTTTGCCAAGATCAAGAAATGTGTCTTCGAAGTGGCCAAGATCCCTTTCCTTAGTTATATCATTTCTCCAGAGGGTTTTGAGATGGATCCTGCCAAGGTCTCCACAATCCTGGAGTGGCCTGTGCCTTTGAGCACCAAGGCAATTCAAAGATTCATCGGATTTGCAAACTACTACCGACAGTTCATCAAGGGGTTCTCCTCCCGCATAGCCCCCATCCTTTCTCTCATCCGAAAAGGGGGTAAACCTAACTCATGGTCTCCCTCTTCTATTGAAGCATTCCAGTCCCTGAAGGATGCTTTTACCTCGGCCTCTGTTCTTCGACATCCAGATCCTGTGTTACCCTTTTTCATTGAGGTGGACGATTCCGAGGTTGGAGCCGGTGTAATCCTTTCCCAAAGACATCTGGCTGATGGGAAATTATATCCATGTGCATATTTCTCCAAGAAATTCTATCCGGCAGAGCAAAATTATGATGTTGGAAATCGTGAGCTCTCGAAGAGTGCTGTCATCTCCTTCAGGTGTCCCCTATTCCGGTCACTATCTACACCAACCACAAGAACCTAGAATTCATCCAAACCTTTAAAAGATTGAACCCTCAACAGGCAAGATGGGCCCTCTTCTTTTCTCAATTTAACTTCGTCTTGACCTATCATCCGGGATTCAGGAATCGGAAAGCAGGTGCACTCAAAGTCTCACTGCAATAGATCATCTCCCTGAAAGACAAGAACCAATTATTCCTCCTGCTTAGATTATTGCTTCCCTTTTTCCTCAATTCTGTTGGGTCAGTCTTCCGCTCCTGCTGATACACCCATTGGGATGGCGTTTGTACCCTCTGAGCTTTGCCTGCTCATCCTACAACAGACTCATTGTTCCAAGCAAGCTGGACATCCTGGTCCTGAAAAGACGCTTGAGCTGTTACAACGCCTAGTCTGGTGGCCGACTATCTGTAAAGACGTCAAAGACTTTGTTGCTGCCTGTACTATTTGTGCCACTTCCAAGGCTAGCCATACTTGCCCTAGCGAGTTATTACAACCTCTACCCATCCCCTCTTGTCAATGGACTCACTTAGCAATGGACTTCATTGTAGAGCTTCCACCCTCAAGAGGGAACACGGTGATCTGGGTAGTTAAGAAGTAGTTCTAGGAGAGAATTCAGACCTGAGAAATCTTGTAGGCTTGCAAGTACGAAACTTTAGTGAGTATTTCTCCCTCCTACGAGAACAATGAAAACGACAGAATCGTCGAAGGAAGTAGGCAAGTCCCGGGTTACCAGCTCATCTTTGAGATCTTTATTAAGCCCCTCCAGAAAGCTGCGATGAGCGCCTTGTTTTTCCAAGACACTTCCGCAGCTAGAGTCCAGAAATTTATGGCGTATTTGGAGGCAGTTTTGGATCCTTGATTGATTTTCATGAGCTGATCAGAGGCATTCAAAAATGTGATGCCCGGGACATCAAAAATCTGTCGAAAAGTTGAAAGGAAGGCAGTGGAATCATTTACTAGAGGATCATCTTGGTCCATTAACGGCGAAGGCCGAGCAAGGGCTTTCCCCTGAAGAAGAGCGATTATATAAGCAACATTTAATCTTTCGGTCGCAAATTGATTAGGAGCCATATCAAACTGGATCTTACACTGCGTAATGAATCCCCGGCAAGCATCCGGATCACCTCCAAAATGAACCAGAGCCGGAATCTTGGGAGGCTTAGGGGATGAAGACAAATGAAGCGAAGAGGATGAAGAGCCTCCAGCACCAGAAATTTGGATGGCCTTTAGACGAGAGGTGATATGTTGTAAGGCCTGGGCAAGATGAGCCTGTTGAGCTTCTTGACTTGCCAGACGCTTCATCATAATATCAAAATATACCTCCATGGTCGCAGAAGCAGAGGTCTGGGAAGGTTCCATGTTGGGGCCCAAGCTAACTGTAAAGACCACGTTGTCAAGAACCCTTTTGGGGCCATGGGCTTTCTGCCTGCGGAGTCCAACAAGGAAGTGCATAGCAATAATGGTAAGCGAGGTACCGGCAAGGATGAAGAGAAGGCATAGTCAAAGTCAGGCAAAGATTCATGGCAGGCGGCAGGAAACAAAGTCAAGAGTCAGGCAAAGTAAAAAAACAGGAATTCAATAATAAAGAACGGTTCGGCAGAATCAGAAAAACTAAAACCAGCTCGGGCAACTTGCAAAATGGAGACTGGCTGCTGTCACGACGCAGACGACAAGACACATGCGTCAATATGCAGATCATCACAGCATCCGAGAACCCAGAAGTGCATGCCTGCGCAGGGACTTAGAAGGAGAGATGCACCGGGAGGTAACAGATCGACATGATCTCCCGGCGTGTCTTATAGGTTATTTCTTTAGTGCATGGCTTTGTCCCGGTCGGCACCCTACACCAGAACAAATGCCAAGCACCCTGGTCTCAGCTTGTGCTTCACCTGTAGTGTGACCGCCTTTGGCCTCGGCCCTCAGCTACTTGGATGCCACCAGGACTTAAACGAGAGGTGCAAGGCTAGAGGTTCTGGATAGGCAGAGGGGCACGACTGTTAGCTAGAGTCTTTAGGCCGAAGGTCGTGGTACAAGACGTTAGGCAAAGAGTGGTCAGATCAGGCTGGGTCAGGGCAGGCAGAGAACAAACATAGTCAGGCAGGCAAGGGTCAAACCAGGAAGTCAATCAGAGGGTTAAGGCAGAATCGGCATTGGATATCAGATACAGAAAGTAGAATCTTCAAGAACAGACAGGGGTCACAACAGGTAATCAAAACAGGTTTTCAGGATCAGAAATAGCAACAGCTAAGCACCACGAACAAATCCTATGACGGGCACTGAAAAATACAAACTGCCACTTTAAATAGGTTTTGAATACAACAGAGGCGCGCCACGCGTGCCCTTAGTTACCAGACGCAGGAAGAAGACAAACGCGTGGCAGGCGTCCCCGCCAAGGGGGCGGCAGGCGTCCCTGCCATCCCCCCACTAGACCACCAGGGTAAGTCGTTACATTACCCCCCCTCTAGGGGGGGGCCACTGGACCCCCAGGTCTCTCAGGAAACACTTCTGATGGAATAGTTTCCTGAGACGGTCAGCCCTGATGTCCCTAACCAAAATCCAAGTACTGGAGCTTACCTCATACAAGGCGAGAATCGAGGAGCTCTTGGACTTCAAATTCAGACTGACCTTCAACCAACACTGGGGGAGGAACAGACAATTGACAGACCTGTGAAGCTGGCTTTAGAAGAGACACATGAAAAGAATTAGAAATTTTGAAATTATCAGGCAGTTTGAGACGAACAGAAGAGGGATTAATTATTTCACTGATAGCATACGGACCAATGAAACTGGGCCCCAACTTGAGAGAGGGGACTTAAGCTTAAGCTGTTTTTTGTAGACAACCATACAGAGTCTCCTACCTGATATTTGGGTGCCTCTCTACGAGACCTATTAGCTGCTTTTTTCTGAGTGGTTAAAGCTGCAGAAAGAGAGTCATGCACCCCAGACCAAATTTTTGCAAATTGTTTGACAGAAGAGTTGACAGAGGGTACAGGGGACAAAGAACCAGAAAAAGAAAATGCTTTGGCATGTAAACCGTTAACAATAAAGAATGGTCTTCACCAGTAGAAGAATGAGTTGCATTATTGTAAGCAAACTCTGCCCAGGGTAATAGTTCAGCCCAAGAGGACTGGTTGTCCGACACATAACACCTTAAAAATTGCTCAAGGGATTGATTAACCCTTTCGGTTTGACCATTTGTTTGAGGGTGATACAGTATGTGGTAGAAAATGATAATTCAATACCAACCAAAGAGCAGAATGCTCACCAAAACTTTGAAACAAATTGTACCCCTCTGTCAGAAACAATATTGACCGGAAACCCATGCAACTTAAAAATGTTAGAAATTAATAATTCAGCTAAGGTTTTGGCAGAAGGGTGGTGTGGCAGAGAAATAAAGTGGCTCATTTTGCTAAACCTATCTACCACCACCCAAATAACAGTCTTTCCCTGAGAGGGAGGAAGATCGACAATAAAATCCATCGAAAGATGGGACCATGGTCTGTCAGGAATTGAGAGGGGCTCAACAACCCCTGTGACGATTTTTTTAGAGGATTTTGACTTCTGACAAATAGGACAAGATATAACAAATTTTCGGACATCCTGCTAAAAGGAAGGCCACCAAACATTTCGAGACAAAAGGTTTTAGCGATGCCAGGATGTCCCGCCATTTTGAAATTATGGGCTTCACCCAAAACCTGTTCCCTCAAATCTTCAAGAACAAATAACCTCCCGGGGGAGTCTCTACAGGGACACCAGACTGAGCAGAGGATAATAGTGTGGCAAGGTCTGATCCCAGAGCTGCCACAATTAGTTCACTAGGGATGATGGGAATGCACTCACTAGACTCAGACGAATTGGATTCAAAACTCTTAGAGAGTGCATCCGCTTTAGTGTTCTTAGAACCTGGCCTGTAGGTAAGGGAAAAGTTGAACCTGGTGAAAAACAGAGCCCATCTGGCATGCCTAGGATTCAACCGCTTGGCAGACTCAATATAAAGCAGATTTTTGTGGTCAGTGAATACTGTAATCAAATGTTTAGCCTCCCTCCAACAGGTGTCGTTATTCCTCAAAGGCCCATTTGACAGCCAACAACTCTCTATTCCCAATGTCATAATTAGCCTCTGCAGGCGAGAATTTTTTAGAGAAGAAAGCAAAAGGATGTACCCTGTTGGTTGTTGGGTGCCTTTGAGAAAGGACTGCCCATACCCCGATCTCTGAGGCATCAACCTCAACAATGAAAGGGAGAGTAGTGTCCGGGTGACAAAGAATGGGAGCAGATACAAATTATTCTTTGAGAAACTCAAAAGTTTGAATGGTCTCTGGAGACCACATGCTCGGATCTGCACCTTTCTTGGTTAAATAAGTAATAGGGGCCACAATCAAAGAAAAGTTCTTAATAAACTGACAGTAATAATAAGAGAACCCCAAAAACCTCTGGGTTGCACGCAAGGACAGAGGTTGGGCCCACTCTAGGACAGCTTTAACCTTTCCAGGATCCATTTCAAGACCCTTACTGGAAATGTTGAACCCAAAAAACTAAACAGAAAAAACCTCAAAGATACACTTTTCAAGTTTTGCAAAGAGATTATTCCTCCTTAATCTTAGCAATACCTCCCGAACATGCTTACGGCGATCAGACAAGTTAGAGGAAAAAATTAGAACGTCATCTTAATAGACCACTACGAATAAACCCAGCAGGTCCCGGAAGATATCATTAACAAATTCCTGGAACACTGCAGGTGTTACAAAGGCCAAATGGCATTACAAGTTATTCGTAGTGATCACAAACAAAAATATAGTTCACTTGTAATTAATGTTCACTCACTTCTATTACCCAATTTCAGGCTGTGTAGAGGTATATAAACCAGAATAGGGATACTAAAAACAAGAAAAAGCAGTAAAACCCCACACTACCTTACTAAAATTAATTGAGATCTAATTATATAAGTGCTTAGTGCTATTAAAAACATATGCTTAGTTCTCAATCAAATTTATCAACATACAATTAATGGTATTTCAATTGATTGTGTTATATATAAATAATTAAAATGATTAAGGTGCTCAAGTGCTACAAATCAGGTGATAAAATCTATCTACACACAATTGATGAATAATCTAGAAGTTCATGGTTCTTATATGAATTAAATAAGGTGCTAGTGCTGTAGTTATAATTTTAAAGTGAGTTCATGGTATCAAACAATTAAAAATAAAGCGTCAGCAATTCATGAATAAAAGTTAGAAATTAGAAAATAGTATAGAGGTGGAGTTGTCCCGAAGAAACTAGCTGCATTGTTGTAAGCCCTAGGACACCACACGTTGGAGAAAGGCAGAACACTGAGGACTGTGGTCTCGTTACTACATTTAACTGTCTTGTAAGAAGAGCTAACTTTGCTATAAAACTAACAAATCCTCAGTGCCTTAGAGATAAAAGAGAATAAAATTAATGAATGCTGCGCTAGTAACGCTACAATTCCATTACATTTCTCTAGATCCGAGATTCAATTAAAGTTTAAAAAGGTAAGATTTCAATAATAAGCTTTTTTTTTTTTTTTTTTAGAAAAAAAGGGTTTGAAGGCTCGTCGACGCACGTTTCGCTTATGCTTTATCAACATGCCAGCGCCGCGCGCTCCCTTAGTTACCAGGCACAGGAAGAAGATGGACGTGTGGCGGGCGTCCCCGCCGAGGGGGCGACAGGCGTCCCTGCCATTCCCCCACTAGACCACCAGGGTAAGTCGTTACAGGCTTTAATTCAGGCTTTACATACAAACACACTCCTCCACCCTTTTTAATCCTTCTGTCCCTCTTAAAAAGGGTGTAACCATTTAAATTCACAGTCCAGTCACAAGTTTCATCCCAAACAGGTCACAGTAATACCAATTATGTCATAAGTTTTAGAGCATGCAATTAATTCTAGGTCTTCAATTTTACCTGACAAACTCAGTGCATTTGCCAGCATACAGTGGAGGTTACTACTTTTACTTTTGAAATTTGCATTACTTAGTGGAGAATTATATGTTAAGTTAGTATTATTCTCTTTTCCTTGTAACAGAGGGACCTCCTTAGCTGGTAAACTGTATGCCCCCCTCCACCCCCATGACCCATTACTCATCCCATGCCCCATCTACCCAAGTTTTCCCATAAATCGTTATCTCACTCACCACCCCCTTGCCTAATTTAAACACTCCTCTAACCTCTTAGCCATTCTTTCTCCTAGCACAGTGGACCACTGAGCTGCTAGACTCAAACACCACAGACAAGAACATTCAACATTAAACTTAGATTTTATAAAAACAGTACAAAAAAATAAATAATTGAAAGTAATTGGAAAAAGTCTTTATTTCTTGGGAACTATCTGAAAACAACTGAACTAAAAAAAAATGTTTGGAAGATGAACAACCCCTTTAAAACCATTACTTGCTAAAAACGTGTATTACATTTAAAAACATTACTTCTTCAAAGGAAAAAGTTAAACAGACCAGCATATATTCATTTATAGCTAAATGGGGAAGTAAACCGCAACCAGTATATTTATCACGTTATGTAAGAGAGTCTTTCTTAATGTGGAAAATATCTGTCCTTTAAATAAATATACTCCTTAATACAATATCTAGGACTTCTAAAAAAGAGAAGGAGTTAGAGGGAAAGGGGAAGGAGAAAAAGGGGAGAAATATACATATATATATATTTTTTTAAAATTTAAAAAAAAAAAATTATTTTATATCTCTACTACTCATCCCATCTACATCCATATTCCATTTCACTTGGCTGCCCACACTCTATCAATATAAATAACTGATGTCATGTCTAAAATGTATGCCATTTAGTACCCTAGACTCCAGTTTTAAAATCCAAAATGCTTCTCTAAGGTTTAAATTTTGGTTCACATCCCCTCCTCTAATCGGGACCTTAACCTGTTCAATTACCTTCACCCTTAGATCTTTGATACCATTTGGGGAACACGTTGCAAAATGTTTGCCTACGGAACTTGCTTCATCCATATTCATGATAGCCCTAATGTGCTCTCTTATTCTCTCTTTCAGGCTCCGGATTTTGCGACCCACGTATTGTTTCCTACAGTGTCCACGCTCCAATAGGTATACCACCCTTTTTGTATTACAATTGTAGAAACCTTTATTCTGGTAGGATTGCCCGGTAACATTAGATCTAAACTCCGTACTCTGTACTTTACAGGTTTTGCAAACAGTTGCTCCATATAAATGGTACCTTTCACAGATTTCCTGTAGGGTTCATTGGGACAGATGAAACTATGCTTGGTGTCAGTATTTTCCCCAAGGTGGGTGTTTTTTTGGAAACACATTTTACATCAATTTGAGACAAGACATCTGCCATTTTGGAATCACTGTTTAAGACCGGTAGGTACTTTCTTGTTATACTGCAGACCTGATTATACTTCTCGCTATTCTGTTACAAAAAATATTCCCCAATTTCTCAGTATCGATAAAAATGTTTTTCCTGTCTGATGTAAAAACCCTACTTGCCTTCTCATATGATGTCCTGATCAGGTCCTTAGGGTAGCCCCTACTGTGTAATCTATGTCCCAATTGTTTGGACTATTCCTTATGTCTTCTCCAGACTACAGTTCCTCTGATATCTCACCAACTAACCATATGGGATGCTTCGCGTAATATGTTTCGGATGACAGCTATTGGATCTAAGTATTGTATTGCTTGCTGTGGGTTTCCTGAAGATTTCCGTGTCAATCTTTCCAGTGTAATTGTTCCCTTTCAATTTAAGGTCTAAAAAATGTATTTCTTCCCTGTGATACTCCAATGAAAATTGGAGGTTGTAGTGTTTATTGTTCAAGTATATGTGCATATGACACAAAACTGTGCAGGCCAATTAATTCCATCCCGGATGTGGCATCCTTACAGCAGAATTTGGATAAATTGATGATCTGGGCAACTACATAGTTACATAGTTATATAGTTAAATCAGGTTTAAAAAAGACAAAGTCCATCAAGTTCAACCCCTCCAAATGAAATCCAGCATCCATACACACACCCCTCCATACCCTCACATAAATTATATATATACCCATATCTATATAAAATTTAGTATCACAATAGCCTTGGATATTATGTTTGTCCAAGAAATCATCCAAGCCACTCTTAAAAGCATTAGCAGAATGAGCAATCACAACATCACCCGGCAGTGCATTCCACAACCTCACTGTCCTCACTGTGAAGAACCAGCTATACTGCTTCAAATAAAAGTTATTTTCCTCTAGTCTGAAGGGGTGACCTCTGGTGTGGTGATCCTCTTTATGGGTAAAAAGGTCCTCTGATATTTGTCTATAATCTCCTCTAATATACTTGTAAAGTGTAATCATGTCCCCTCACAAGCGCCTTTTTTCCAGAGTAAACAATCCCAACCTTGGCAGTCTACCCTCATAATTAAAATCTTTAATCCATCTAACCAGTTGCAGGTTTCTACGCTCTCTCTAGCTCATTTATATCCCTCTTAAGGACTGGCGTCCAAAACTGCACTGCATACTCTAGGTGAGGTCTTATCAGGGACCTATAAAGAGGCATAATTATGTTTTCATCCCTTGAGTTTATGCCCTTTTTTATGCAAGACAGAACTTTATTTGCTTTAGTGGCCAAAGAATGACACTGCCTGGAATTAGACAATTTGTTATTTACAAAAACCCCTAGGTCCTTCTCCGTTACGAAAACTTCCAACACACTGCCATTTAGTGTATAACTTGGATTTATATTATTTTTGCCAAAGTGCATAACCTTGCATTTATCAACATTAATCCTCATTTTCCAATTTGCTGCCCAGTTTTCCCACTCTGCAATGTGGCAGCATCCTGCATGGAACCTATAGTTCTGCACAATTTAGTATCATCAGCAAAAATAGAAACAATACTTGCAATGCCCTCCTCCAGGTCATTAAGAAACAAGTTGAAAAGCAAAGAACCAAGTACAGAGCCCTATGAAACTCTGCTAACAACACTGGTCCAAATAGAAAATGTTCCATTTACTACCATTTTTTGTAATCTTTCTTTTAGCCAGTTCTCTATCCAGGTATACATACTATGTTCCAGGCCAACATTCCTTAATTTAACCAGTAGCCTTCTGTGTGGCACTTTATCAAATGCTTTAGCAAAGTCTAAGTAAATCACAACCACTGTAATCCCAGAATCGAGGTCCCTGCTCACCTTCTCATAAAAAGAAATTAAGTTAGACTGGCAAGATCTATTACACATAAAACCATGCTGGCACAAACTCATAGTATTATGATTTGCAATGAAGTCCGTTATCTTATCCTATTAACCCTTTGAAAAGCTATCCTACCGCTGATGTCAGAATAACTGGTCCATAGTTTTGAGGCTGAGAAAGGGATCCCTTTTTGAATGGTGGCACCACAGAAATTCACCAGTCTCTCGGGACCATGCCAGACCCCAATAAATCCTGAAAAATTAAGTAAAGAGGTTTGGCAATCACAGAGCTAAGCTCGCTAAGTACCCTGGGATGAATACCATCCGGCCCCGGACCTTTGTTTATCTTAACATGTTCTAGTCTCTTTTGAATTTCCTCATGTGTGAACCATGCATTATTAGTTGTATTACTAGAATTATGACTTTTAAGAAGGAAGCCTTCATTAACTGGTTCCTCATTTGTATAGACAAACGAAAAATAACAGTTCAGAATCTGCATTTTTTTTATGTTCTCATCAACCAGCTGACGCCCCCCCTCTGATTACTATTTACATATTTAAAAAATAATTTTGGATTCTTTTTACTGCTTGCTGCAATACCCTTTTCCATATTGATTTTATCTTTGTCTGATTTATTGGCCTCCTTGTACCTTATAAATGTTTTGGCTGTCCCAGCTAACTTGAAAGCCTTAAAAGCATGTCTTTTCTTATCCACCTCAACACCAACACTTCTATTGAACCAAAAAGGTTTTGCTTTGCAACGACGTTCCTTGCTTACAAGGGGAATATACCGACATGTACATTTATTTATTATTTTTTATTTAAAGACTTCCCATTGAAAAGCATTTCCCACTTAAAGGGGTTGTCCACCTTGAAACAACTAGTTGGTTTCAGATAGATCACCAGAAATAACAACTTTTTCCAATGACTTTCTATTTTCTATATGTGACGGTTTTTCTAATATTGAAGGGTAAAGTGTCATTTCTCTCCTTCTGAAGCAGCTCTGGGAGGGGGGGGTCGCCGATCCTGTAAACTGTTCTAAATGGATACATTTAGTTGATACATTTCTTATCTTTGTCCCTGCTGAGCAGAATCTCTGGGTTTCATTACAGGCAGCTGTTAGAATTGATACAATTGTTGGTAATACTCCAGAGATGCTGCTGAGAAATGTATCAACCCAATGTTGCAAAATAATAACAGTTTAGAGTCTGCACCTGAATTACTGAGCTGCCAGACTGAAACACCAGAGACAGGGACATTCAACTTTAAACTTAGATTTTGGAAAAAACGTAAACAATAAATAATGGAAAGTATTTGAAAAAAGTCTTATTTTCTGGGGAACAATCTAAAAACAACTGAATTGGAAAAAGTGTTTGGAAGGTGAACAACCCCTTTAATAGGCTGCAGAGATGCCCTTATACTGTCAAAGTTTGCACGCCTGAAATTTTGTGATATAGTAAGTTAGGTTGAAAAACAGACACACGTTCATCAAGTTCAACCTTTTAACTCTTTTTTCTTAACCTGCCTAACTGCTAGTTGATCCAGAGGAAGTCAAAAAACCCAATCTGAAGCCTCTCCAATTTGACTCAGAGAGGGAAACAATTTCCTTCCTGACTGCAAAATGGCAATCGGACTAGCCCATTGATCAACATGAATCCCAGTTTATCTGTTTAAATCTGGCTCCATAATCTTTGTCCCTGCAGCTGGATTTGGAAACAGTAAAGAGGATGTAAAGGCAAAAAGAATCCAAAATCTCTACACAGTCGCCAACGGCTCTACAGTGAAAAAAACAAAGCTGCATTCTGGGATGTAAGGTGGGAGCTCCCCCTGCTGTTCACAAGTATGATTGTTTCCCTGCCCAGCAGTTAGGGACAGTCTGACAATTCCTATGCACAGCAGTAAATGAACGGAGAATTTCACTGCATACAGTCAGGTTTCTTATAAAAATAGTACAGGCAGTACAGGCAATGCTAGGCAGAGATCATAATCCCTTTTTAAATGTTGGAATGACATCAACTTTTCTCCAATCCATAGGTACCATACCAGATGAAAGTGAATCTGAGAAAATCAGAAATAGGGGCTGGTCTAAAACAGAACTAGGCTCTCTTAGAACCCGGGGTGTATGCCATCTGGCCCTAGTGCCTTGTTTACATTCATTCCACTGACTAGATTGAGCTGAGCCATAAATGCAGCTATGAAGTGAGCCTGTGAACTCAGACTCCTCTATTGTATACATTGAAGAAAATAACTGATTAAGCACATTTGCCTTTTCTGTATCTGTTACAACCATACTGGTACCATTATATAAAGTTGCAACACTCTCAACCCTCATCTTTTTACTATTAATATACTTAAAAAAACTTTTTGGGGTTAGCCTCAGCCGCACTCTTCATTTCCTTTTTTTGCCTTCCGGACTGTTTCAGTTGCTCCCTTATAGAATTGTCTCTGCAACAGAATCTCAAAAGAAGACCATGTTATAACTACTATAAATGCTCACCCATGCAAATGCTAGAGATTATTAGTTATTACCGCATTATTAGTTATTACAAGATCCAAAAGAGAAATATTCCTAGTAGGTTCTTGAAAGAGCTGGAATAAAAAGTTATTATTCAGCATATTTACATACCTACTAGCTTTTTCTGACTTGGCAATCATATTACCCCAGTCAATGTCTGGATAATTAAAGTCACCCATAATAATAACTTGTCCTAGTTGCAAAGCCACTTCTATTTGTAAAAGTAGCTGGGCTTCATGCTTGTCACTTATACAAGGTGGTTTATAGCATACACAAATTATAATTTTCTTTGTATCCTTTTGCCCAGTTGAAATCTCTACCCAGAGGGATTCCACACCCTCACCAGTGCCATCAATGGTTATTTCTTTAGTGCATCCCAACACATTCCTCCACCCTTTTTAATCCCTCTGTCCCTTCTTAAAAGGGTGTAACCTTTTAAATTCAATTCACAGTCCAGTCATATGTTTCATCCATGCAGGTCTCAGTGACACCAATAATTATATCATAATTTTTAAAATTATCTTTATCTTTGTCGGGAATGAGGAATGGTAGGGTAATAAAATAATTTAGGACCTTAGGTAGAATGGTTAATGCTCTTACAGACTTGCATATATTGTATCCCAACAACTAAATACACCTCTCAATTTTTTTCATAACTTTTTCTTCTATCTCACCTCAGTCTTGCATCAGTTTCCCTTTAATCTTAAACTGCTTTCCTTTTCATATTTTCCATTTTCTGTAATGCCATTTCAAGATCGTTTGCTTTATAGTCTCTTTCTCCTAATCTTTCACATTCATCTCCTGCTAATTTTTTATAAACCTCATAACTGGACAATTTCTTTATTATCTCACCAATTTCACTTAGGGTATGGATTTCACAGTTTGTTCTGGATGGCATGAATCCCTCCGTAATTGTATTGCCAGCATTTTCTGTGTTGCTTATGTAGAAAACTTGGCTACCTACAACATAGGTTATTTATTTTCCCATCCTGCGTCAACAATGTATCATGGTGTGGTGATGGAGAAATTCTGATTTATTCATAATATTTTGCTCCTTTGCTTCCAATAACAAATGCTGCACATCCCTTTAAAGGGGCAGTTCATATTTCAGTTCACTTTTAGAGGTAGAGAGTAGCGATGGGTGAATCTGTCCCATTTCGCAAATGGTGAAAAATTTTGCAAAACGCATTGAAGTCAATGGGCGTCAAAATAATTTTGATGTGCAACAATTTTGATGTGAGCAACAATTTTTATACATGCTTCTATTTTGTCCAGATGCATTAAAGTCAATGGGTGACTGCATTATTTTGATGTGTGACAATTTTTATGTGCGCAGCAATTTCGGCGCGCGACAATCTATTTTTGTCGCACAGCAAATCCATGCCTGCCGAATAAATTCGTAATTGGTTTTCATTTTTATTATTTGTGGTTTTCACGTTATTTAGCAGGAATGTAGTTTGCAATTTCAGCAATCAGGTTGCTAGGGTCCAGAGTACCCTAGCAATCATGCTTTGATTTGGCTAAGAGACTGGAATATGAATAGGGGAAGGGCCTGAATAGAAAGATGAGCTGTAAAAGGTAGCAATAACAATAAATGCACAGCCTTAATGAAAATTTGTTTTCTAGACTGGGTCATTGCCCCTTATTTGAAAGCTGGAAATAATCAGAAGAAGGCAAATAATTAAAAAACATAAATAAATAAATAAATAAATAAATAAATAAATAAATAAATAAATAAATAAATAAATAATGAAGATCAATTGAAAAGCTCATTAGAATTAGCCATTCTATAACATACTAAAAGTAACCCTAAAGATTAATCACCCTTTTAATATGTCATGGATTATCTCACTGAATTGGTTTACCAAATTTCTATGTGATAAACAAAGACATAAGTTAAATGTCACCACAAAAATAAGTATGATCTAGATCAGTGGTCCCCAACCAGTAGCTCGTGAGCAACATGTTGCTCTCCAACCCCTTGGATGTTGCTCCCATTGGCTGCAAAGCAGGAGCTTATTTTTGAATTCCAGGCTTGGAGGCAAGTTTTGGTTGTATAAAAACTAGGTGCACTGCCAAACAGAGCCTCAATGTAGGTTGACAATCCAATGGCCAATCATAGCACTTATTTGGCACCCTAAGAACATTTTTCATGTTAGTGTTGCTCCCCAACTCCTTATACTATCGAATATTGCTCTTGGGTTCAAAAGGTTGGGGATCCCTGATCTAGATTTTACTCTCCCTCTCCTTTTTGGCTAAAGTTGGCCTTCTGAATCTTTGAACTTCTAAATCTTTATTGAGCTGAGATTCCTTCATATAATTTGCCATCATAAATACAATTAATAAAATAACAGATTAATGGATGTCTACAGTGGAAAAGCACATAGATATATTTTACTTGGAATAACAATCAAGTAGCAAAGCAAAGTACTTTATTTAATAGTAATATTCAGGGGTTATTTATCAAAATCCGAAAAGTTCTCACAATTTTCTGAAAACGACTCTGACCAAATCCCCACTGACTTCCCCCTATTAATCAATAACATTTTTCCAAACATCACTGCAGGAAAAAAATAGATAAAATCGTACAAATTTTTCAGAATTGCTGCTGAAAGCTGTGACTTTTCGGATTTGTCGCTGAAACCTCAGATTTTTTCGGATTTGGAGTACTTTTCATTCAGCCTTTTAACACCATTGAGGTTTAATAAATCATGAAAATTTTAGTTTTCTTTCTACAAAAAATGGTGGTTTTCCCCTTTAAAAGTCCGACCAGAAAAAAATTGGACTTTAATAAAAAAAAACCCAAAAAAAGAGATTTTTCAACAAAAAAGTACTTGCTGAATGCCTTTTTTTGATACTTTTGACTTTGTTTAGCCCTTTTTTACAGTGGTACTATAAGTAGCTGCCTCATTATGTCCCTATATCTTATAGAGAAAAACAGGGTCTACTTCCACTGTTTAATTAACATTTAAGATTCTTTTTCTGTTTTGGGTATTTTAAAAAAGCGAAAATTGCAGGCAAAAAAGGAAAATAGGCATGGGATACAGAACAAAGGTAAAGTAAATATATAGTCCTTAACACCACAGCCCCAGGAGAGGACTAAATATGTACATTTTCCCTGACAGTAACTTATTATTGGAATCTAGTCAATTCTAGTCAAGTACGATGCATGAGATTGAAATATAGCAATCAAAACAGTTGTTTTGCTTTTGCACCACCCATTCATACAGTTGAGATCATAGCAGGGATAGAATATTAGATGATAGCCAGTTTCCTATTATGACTTACTACTCCCTAACAGGAGGGCTCCATTATATTTGTCTCCATCCATGTTCAAGGTTGGAGAACGTTGGCTTTATCCATCCGACACATAAGTGAACTATAAGCATAAATGTGTTAGGTACCATGTACAAAAAGATTGTTATCGTTTAGTAAGTATGCTGTAAACAGTATAGACCAGGAATAGTAGTCCAACAACAAGTAGTAACTCACCAAGTAATGGAACAGGCCCAGGTGCACCTCCCCGAGCCTTCAACAAGTGGAGCAGTCCAAAGCAAAAATTTATAAAGCAGTCATTCAAAAAGGCAATCATCCACCAGGCAGTAAAATAGGTAAAATATTTATAAACAAGCATAGCCTTAAGTGTTTCGTGTTACACACACTTAGTCATTGACTAACTACAAACTGTTCAAAACTTGCCATAGATACAAAGATCTGATCATAAGAATCGAGGATTTGTACGATTTTCGGACCGTGTGTGGAGAGTCCGACATTTTTCGTCAGGCGGAGATCGGTCGTTCGGACAGGTTAAAAGATTTCTGTCGGCTGCCGATAATATCTCTGCATGTATTGCCAATCATACAATTTTCAGTGGGAGACTGTCACTAGCTTTTGTCGGACATAACTTTCGTACGATTGCTGTCAGGGGCAAAATATCGGCTGATCTGTTCTTTTCTACTTTATTTGATAGGAATGGTTAGAGGCAGGTCGGGAGATGGGGAAGTCCGATCGTTCAATGATTCGTATGATCGGATCTTTGCATCTATGGCCAGCTTAGACACAGTATTTAAACACAAATGCACCAATCAGATAACACTTACAACTAATCAATGAACATATCAGGAATCACAGTTAAGAACATACAGTACATATTAGTAAGCGCTATAACCACACCCGATATGAGATAGTGGATGCAATCTTTGTACACCTTTACCTTACAACATAATCAAAGCAAAGAAAACTTTATTTACAAGTCACAAAAGACAAAATAGAAAAAAATAGACCAATATCACTCTATTATAGGAGAGAATACATATGTAGAAGATGGTAGTAAGACAAAACAGAGGCGCCAAAAGGATAAAAATAGCTAAAAGCACTTAAAAACCCAATGGCTAATTCAGAGGAGGTAGTAATGAACTTACCTCCTCCAAGCAGACACCAACGAAAGTGGTAATTTTCAATAATAGTTTATTCACAAAACAGTCGCAATACTGTTTTATGAATAAACTATTATTGAAAATTACCACTTTCGTTGGTGTCTGCTTGGAGGAGGTAAGTTCATTACTACCGCCTCTGAATTACCCATTGGGTTTTTAAGTGCTTTTAGCTATTTTTATCCTTTTGGCGCCTCTGTTTTGTCTTACTACCATATCGAGTCCACCCCGAGTGGAGGAGTATCATCCCCGTTTTCTTCTTCTACAGAGAGCGACGTCCTATTCCCTGAGTGGGGTCAGGATAATCTCCCCACCTGCCTATACAGTGGTTGCCTATCAGTAACCCTGGTTTGTGAGTATTAACTTGTTTACTCTACCTTTACTCCTTGTAAAAACATATTACACTATTGGGGCTCTTGGTGTTCCTTTTTGTCTCCATATGTAGAAGATATTCTCCTTAAAACAGCATGTTCATTATTTAATCATTTAGGGAATCTAGTAGCTAACATGAAAATCAACTTAGCCTCTAAGTGTGACAACATTTTCAACTTATACCTTCCTCTTTGGTCTAATACTAAACTTTGTATACCTTGTATTGTGAAAAAATCCAAATTTCCTGAAACACGGTTTTGAAAATGTTTGGCCACTGTGGTCTCAGACTTTTTATGATATTTATATGTTCCCGTGCACATTCTTTTAAAGTCCTACTGGTCTGACCTACTGTACATCCCATAATAGATTTTGCTTTGATTATGTTGTAAGGTAAAGGTGTACAAAGATGAGCTCCACTACCTCATATGGGGTGTGGTTATAGCCCTAACTGATATGTATGCTCTTAACTGTGATTCCTGATTTGTTAATTGATTAATTGGAAGTGTTATCTGATTGCTGCATTTGTGTTGAAATACTGTGTCTTGAACTGTTTGTAGTAAGCCTATGACTAAGTGTGTAACACGAAATGCGTATGGCTATGCTTGTTTATAAATATTTTACCTATTTTAATGCCTGGTGAAAGATTGGCTTTTTGAGTGCCTGTTCTACAAATTGTTGGTTATGTTGTAAACAGTAAAGGCAATGTATAACGGTTCAGTTCTCCAATAAAATTAGTCGATATTGATTAGCTCTATGCATTATAATGAAAAAGACATAGGCTAAAGTGTTACTTGTTTAGGGCGCTCCTGCCCTATATCATGACCATAATGCATACAGGTTTATGTTGTGTTTATAAAGGTACAGTTAGATAGTTCCACCCTGTGGCTATGTAAAAACATTAGCCAGAGAAAAAAATACTTTACAATGCACAATTTTTGAATCCTCAACAATTATTAAATCCTTGTCCCAAATAAATTTCTATTGTACCACAAGGTAATTAAAAATGGGGAATTAACCATGTTAGATAATCAATTTATAAGTCAAAATAAATACCCATCCCAATATATATACATCCGAATATATGTACGGTTCTATCTGGACAATGTCTGTATATAGAGCTTCAATACTATCAATAACATTAAAAAAGGTACGCAATGTCTATCGCTTATGCAGGTATTGGACCTGTTATCCAGAATGCTTGGGACCTGGGGCTTTCCGGATAACATATCTTTCCGTAATTTGGATCTTCATACCTTAAGTCTACTAGAAAATCTACTAGAGATCCAGTATATCTCCCATAAATTAAGGATGTGCACTGGATATCATTTGACAATTGGATATTTAACCTGTTCAATAACTTTCATGTTTAATGAATACCTTCTATTTTTTAAACAACATGTTGTGCATCCCACATACTGTTTTCTACATTCTTTTCATTCCAACAACACTGTTTTCTAAATTTTTTGCATTTCTTTGGTATTGCAAATTTCATAAAATTTGTTTTCATACGCTTTTCCTGTGGATGTAGAATTGAACTTATTGCTTACTTATTGTAATGACATTGTAGGATTTGTAGGATCATGTTGGGGCTTTTTTAAAAAATACTTTTTATAGTGGACTCATTTTGAATAAGTGTTAAATGCAGTTGATTCACCGCACACCTGTTTATTCACATACACTGCACTGGTTGTGCATGCTATCATTTGGCCTGGCCATGTCCTGGTAACAATGCACAGTTTATAAGGAGCCACACACACTCCTTTATATGCAGTTGGGGAACTTACCCCATTTATTAATCCATCAAAGTATTAACGTTTTTGGGGGGGGGGTGCAAACCTCTGGTTCCCCAATTTCATATAAATGCAGTGTGTGTGGCTCTGTATAAGTTGCTCAATTAGAATAGGGTCATTATACAAAAAAAGGGATACCTCTCTTATCTAACTTACAGATTTGTGGGTATTCACAACTAAATTCTGTAAAAAAATATTTATTTTGTCCTTTTATAGAACTTGGACTGGTTTGGTGCAGGGGGGTTTCTGAGGCAGCTCCTCCATTGCCACCAGCTCAGCTTTCTGCACTGGGGTCCGGGGGAGGCCACAACATTAGTGCAATTGTGCCCTCTCTCACTAGTAAAGCCACATTTCCAGTTTAAATAATGGAAATACTGCTCTTAAAGGTACCAGACAACTGCAGGGCATCTAATAGTCCAAGAGGTTACAAAGGAACCCAGGGTAACTTCTAAGCAACTAAAGGCCTGTCTCACATTCGCGAATGTTGATGTTCATGGGTACACTCAGGACATCAGGAGAACACTGAACAGCAATGGTGTGTATGGAAGGGTAGCAAGTAGAAAGCCACTGCTCTCCCCCAAAAATATTGCTCCTATTTACAGTTTGCTAAAGTTCATGTGGACAAACCAGATGGATTCTGGAAGAATGTTTTGTGGACAGATGAAGCCCAAACAGAACTTTTTGACTTAAATGGGAATTGTTACAGTTGGAGAAAGAATTCCAGCATAAGAACCTTATCCCATCTGTGAAACATGGAGGTGAGAGTGTTCTGGTTTGGGCCTGTTTTGCTGCATCCAAGTCTGGACGGCTTGCCATCATTGATGGTACAACGAATGCTAAACTTTTCCAGAGAATTCTAAAGGAAAGTGTCAAGACATCTGTCAGTGAACTGGATCTCAAGAGACAGTAGGTCATTCAGCAAGACAACCTTGGAGGGTTTATCCCCCCGATAGTTTTGGTGAAGAAATAAATGGGGTAAGCCCCCAACTGCATATATTTTTAATGGCTCTATATGTTTGCTGTATGGAGGAATGGACTGATCAACTGTTACCGCAAATGTTTAGTTGCAGTTATTGCTGCACAAGGGGGGTCACACAAATACTGAGCGAAAGTAATACTTTAATACTTTTGTCTCACACAGAAATGTTATTGAATCTTTTTTTTCAATAAATGCACAACCAAATATAATTTTAGTTTTGTTTAACTAGGTTTTCTTCATCTACTTTTAGGACTTTTTGAAAAGCAGCTGATTCTTTAGGTCACATTCATATAAAAATATAGAACATTTTAAAGGGTTCACAAACTAATCAACAGGTCTCAATGCTCAGTCCTAAAATAAGTTATGTTTTTGACACAGATCGTTTAATTTAGCCATCTGTTTTGCTTTTTTTTTGTTAAAGTATGTGATTGCTTTCCCATAGCTTTCAGGTATGCGTCTTGTGTACCTGAGTAGCCGATTAGTCTTAGTTTTTCCATTAGTATTTTAGAGTGAGATCATTCTAGTGATGAAATTTTTTTCTATAATGGATAAATTGTCCATAAGGAATACTTCTTAGGGTGTGTGTTGGGTGAAAACTGTCAACTCGTAAAATAGTTTTGCCTGTAGTGGATTTAATATAAATTTCAGATGTGATTTTTTTTTGAGAAATCACCAGTCAAAAGAACATTCAAAAACAAATTTGTGACCTGTCATGTGACAAAATGAAAATTAAATTAAAGAAGACATATAGAATAAACAAGAAAAAAAAATTTATATAGGAAATTATGAATAATATATGGTGTTGAGTTCACATTGGGCTAAAAGTGAATACTATCTTTAAAATAGCCCCTTATTGGAGCTCCCCAGAGATGTTCACTGGTCCCTTTCAAATGAGGGATGAGCGCGTCATAATGATACCTGACAGAAGCACAGTAGGAGGGGCTAGCCAATCACAGCCTTGCAGTCACACTAAAGACAGGCTTTATTTCCCTATCAGGTCAGTCTAGGTGCTGATTGGTTCCTACCCTACAGTCCCTAGTGCTGATTGCCTCTTGCTCTCCTACACAGCCAGAGTATTCAATGTGCAGGAAGTGAAACAAATAGGCGGAACTAGTAGGGTTTTTCCAGAAATTGTCAATAAAGAACCCGAAACACAACTTTTTCAAGTAAAAATTCGTCTATATCTAAAAGATTAAGAAAACTCAAGGGGTTTATTTCCTAAATCTCCAATTTATCTGGTTGGACTTTGGGAGCAAAAACTGGAATTTTTCCTGGAAAAACTGTAGAGGTCCTGTATAAGGCAATGGGAGAGACACAAATCTCAATTTGAAGATATCATGGTTTGCGCCTGAGAGTTTAGCCTGAAAAAAGTATAAAAAGATCTTAAGATTCAGGTTTTCGCTTGATTTTATCGGGTTTTTTTCCCAAACCGAATGATTAAAGTTTTTTTTAACAAATAAGGTCAAATCGGGATGGGAGTTTGGTTGTGTGTTTTTTTTTTTGTTTTTTTTTATTATAAAATATGAGATAAATTCTGAATTTAGTAAATAACCCACTAAATGTCCAGTTGCCTTTGGAGGCAAATACTGTATATCATGACCTGGATAAATGAGAATCTTCATAGACATAATCCAAAAATGGATAGAAGATCTTTTTGGAACAACTTCTGATAAAAACCAAACCAATATGGACATATCATATTGTACCTTTTTATCACTATGTTTTGCAAATCAGGCGATAGCCTCAATAGGCACTGGATACTATTGAGAACCAAATGTATAGAGTGGTTATTTGCTTTGGTCACAGAAAGTGACCCTGCACCTGCATATTGTTAACACTCCATGACTAACCTGATGCATCTTTCACTCCTCACACTGCGAACGTGTGTCAGTTGAGAAAGTGCCACAGTGTTAGAAGCAAAATGTGCGGCCAATCTGACTGTACACTCCAATTCTCTTTGAGAACGAAGCAATGTCCAATCCATTAAAATTCCTGTATTGCAAACGAGGCTGTGGGATGCAGAGGAGAGTGAAGTTGTTTTCATTCAGTGATGGTTACGAGCTGGGAGCGATCACACCAGGGGTGCTTCGCCAATGAGGCAAGTTGAGGCTGTCGCCTCAGGCGGCAGCGCCCCACTAGGTACCAGGGGCAGCAAAAATGCTGCTCCTGGTACTTTAAGAGCGAATTTCCGGGGGAAGGGGGGCAGCAGCAACCGCTGCTGCCTCAGGCGGCAGAGGGGCCAGGATTGCCCCTGGATCACACACAAATGATCTGTTTTATTAAATTATGCAGGAGCTTGAAAGCTGGATCAAAATAACACATAATACAAACCCGACAGCTGTATTTGTGGTCATGTGACTACACACGGTCACATGTTAATAGACTCTTGCAGGATTACAATTCAGTCTTCCAGTACCTCCATGTCAATCATATAAATAACCATCTCCCAAAGCTGTTGACCAAGAATGTAAGGCCACCATGGCATGTTTCTAAATGCTGGTTGCAGTATCTGGCACTAATCAGTACAGGTAGCAGTTTACAACAGTACTCGTTGACTGTACAGTATTGTATCATGCCCCCCCCCCCCTTGGAGCTCCCTCTTCTCCAGCACAGGTTACTGCTTAGGCTGCTTCTCTATGGGGTGCCGTTTGTCCCAAATACATTCTGAATACAAAACTATCCCTAATACACAGAATGAATGTCTCTCATGTTATATAAGTATTTGTGACCATACACAGAGAAAAAAAATATACAAAAGACTTAGTTCTATTAAAGAATGAAAAAAAAATCTGCTTAGTGCACAAAAGGATGTCATTATATCACAAACTCCATTCTGTACAGTTTAGCAAGCAATCTGTCTCACAAATGTATAACCTCCATGTAACGGACGCACTTATGTGCAAAGTTACTTACAGAATGAATTATGTAAAAACAAAGTTGGACATAATATATAATAGTGTAACTAACTAGTGCATGTCAAGCTAGATTTGACTGACAAAATAGATATCTGTGACAGAAAGCAAGATTTTATAGTACAGGATTCATTCTTTCCACAAAATGACAGTTTTGTTTCACAAAACAGATAAAATAACCATTCTGTGAAGCAACACTGTCAGTCACATTCCTGAACAAATAAGAACAAAGCTTATTGCCATATACAAACAAGATGAGAAGTGGCCAGCTCTGCTCCACATGGCTAAGGCAAAGTATCTGACCTGCTATAGAGGGCTCCCTCTAATGTCCCCTGTGCTGCATAGTAATAAACATGAACAAACATTTCCTAAAAGAGCTGCTGTTAAACACTTACAGGTTCATAAATGGAAGTTTTTACAAATGACCGAGAAATATAATGCTGCACTTATAATAATTGTAGAGAAAGAAAAGTATGCAAAACTTATATAAATATGATCATTTTAGGTGATATGGCTATTCTTATTGTAGTAACCTGTTTGTGGCCATTTTGGTTAAGGGCATTCCTGCTGTTTTGCCATTATCTTATGACTCACTCCTGTTCCTCTTCCTGTCTAAGCTGACAGTGTTGCTTCACAGAATGGTTATTTTATCTGTTTTGTGAAACAAAACTGTCATTTTGTGGAAAGAATGAATCCTGTGCTATAAAATCTTGCTTTCTGTCACAGATATCTATTTTGTCAGTCAAATCTAGCTTGACATGCACTAGTTAGTTACACTATTAGATAATATGTCCAACTTTGTTTTTACATAATTCATTCTGTAAGTAACTTTGCACATAAGTGCGTCCGTTACATGGAGGTTATACATTTGTGAGACAGATTGCTTGTTAAACTGTACAGAATGGAGTTTGTGATATAATGACATCCTTTTGTGCACTAACCAGATTTTGTTTTCATTCTTTAATAGAAATAAGTCTTTTGTATATTTTTTTTCTCTGTGTATGGTCACAAATACTTATATAACATGAGAGACATTCATTCTGTGTATTAGGGATAGTTTTGTATACAGAATGTATTTGGGATAAACGGCACCCCATACCATACCTCCCAACATTTTGGAAGTAAAAAGAGGGACAAAATTTTTTTTCCCGCATGTAGCGCAGCAATTTTTTGACCACACCCCTTTCTGTGGCCACACCCCCTAATTACCATGTTTTTTTTACAAAATTTGGCAGGTTATGAAAGTTTGAAAATATTTCTCCTTATCTAAACTGTGTTTTTGTGTCTCAGAATTGTTACAAAGTATCTTATTTGCACCTGTTAGTTGTTCTGGGCTCTCTGCTAAAAGCCAATTAAGTAAGAAACTTTGTTTCTTTTTCTGGCTGTTCAGTGCAGAGAAAAGAGGGACTTTCCAGTACAAATGAGGGACTGTGGGTTGAGCTGTCAAAAGAGGGACTGTCCCTCCGAAAAAGGGACAGTTGGGAGGTATGCCCATACTTCTCAGGCTTGTGACCTTCCCTGCTCTATCCCCAGATCAGCCGTACCAAAGCAGCCATGTGTCCTTCCCCACCACTTCTGCCTGTAATGTCTTCCTTCCATGCTCGATCCCTAGCCATGTTGGAGCACACGCATGTGCATATTTAGCAAATGCAGCAACTTGCTCATTTTGCAAACTGGATTATGCGCATGCACTATGCACGACATTGCTACTCACACTGGTAGCTCCAGGGCAATTGAAAAAAAGCTCTATCACACAAAGAAATCACAAGCTCTATTAGCCTGCACTAGGGTTGCCACCTTTTCTGGAAAAAAATACCAGCAACCCTACCTAGCCTGCACCTTTGGTTGGGGATAATACTTTTGGCCAACACTTGCCCGTCAAAGGGCAATTTCAGCTTTATTAGGAAAAATGTGATAAAACAAAACATGGCCCTAAAACTCTCATAGATGTGTTCAAATTTTCATAACCAGCAACATTTTGTAAAATGGACATGGTAATTAGGGGTGTGGCCATAAAACGGGCGTGGTCAATACATTATCGCCATGCTGGCCGCAGCTGATGTTTTGGTCCCTCTTTACTTTTTTTTATGTACGGAGATATGTAAATATAGCATATACTTGGACGCTCGAAAGTTAATAGTCCATATAAGTTAGTTAATGGTTTTCACATACTGAACTACACTAGGGATTAGATTTTCGATTACAACTTTAATTTATTCTCTAGTAGGGGCTGCCTGTAGGGCAGAATCAGGGAAAAGCTAACGCCTGTCTCTTGAAAACGAGGCCATTACGTAGGGTAATGTTAACCAATTGGATGAGCGTAGCTCTAAAGTACGGAAGTCGGGTTGTTATAGGCTGTCTGCATGCAGTTGTGACAGGTGACCAGAAGTATCTGCGAAAAGGAAGGAAGTGTGCGGTAATTATGGAGAGGCCTCCAGTTCAACACGGAGCTGTTTGTGGTCCGTGGGACATGAAAGACCGCCTAGGAACAGGAGGTTTCGGAAATGTATGCTTGTATCAGAATCGGGTGCGTAAGAACAAAGACTGATATATTCATGGGCATAAGGAGTTAGAAAAAAAAAGTTAGAAAAACAATAATTGCCTAAGAAGGACAATGGTATGGAAGTTTAGGGCAGTACATGGAAAAAGAGGCTGCTGTCTTTTAAGACAAAGGGTATAGTATTCGTTGGAAAGAGAACGAATGCAAGCCTTGGCCATTTTACGATATTGAAAGATGAGACCACTGAAGTAAGCAACAGGCATCTGCGTTTAAACTGGTTCCTTACGTCGTAAATGTTTGCGTTTCTAATGGCAAAAGTGCGATAGAGGATGCAGTAATCTGTGGAAGCTGGCTGGGATTTGTTAAAAAATAAATCTTGGCTGAAGCTCACTACTTGTAGAAGAAGCTACCCGGCAAAGCGCAGAAGCAGCATCCTGCCAGTACACATCAAACATTGAGTGGGCATAAACAATGGCATCGTGGTCTCCTGCACCTGCCTATCTGCCCTCATACAAAATTAGATATTAGGGACTAGCGGGTGCATTCAGAAAGCACTGCCATTTACTTGTATTGTTTAAGTTATTTGACTTGAGCACGTTTCTATCACCATTACATTGTTGTCCATTGTTGCTCTCTTCAGCTTTGGTGCAAGTGAAAATACATCCCATTACACTCTAAAACCACAAGCCATGTTTAAAATCTCATTTGTGTGAATGTTCAGCGATGCAATTTAAAATAAGTTGCTGGTAAATATTACATCACTCATTATAGCAAAGCAAAGGTTATCGTTAACACCTGCTCTGGAGTTTTATTTTTGGGGCACAAAACACTTTGTGATTATGAAATTATCCGACACTACATGTGTTGGCAAATTCCATTTGTCGGCAAATGTTGCGACGAAGTCTTTGAGGTCTGAAATTGGCCAAGGACACAGAGAATGAACATTTTAGTGGCTAATGTTCAGAATGGTCTTTGTTAGCACATTTTTGTGCTAACAAAACATATTAAATTCCCCCTTCGGTTCACATGCAAATTCAAGTCAGATAATGCTACCTGTATGTTTTGAGTGGCCCTGCAAGCCATAGTTTGCATCATATATGCAAGTGCTTTTCCCTGACTGCACTTGGGTAAAATGGAGATCTGTACCAGGCATTGGACTGAAAGAAGAATCTTTGTTACACACCGTTTAACGTAAGTACTCTCATATTGTTTTGGTGGCGAGTCTCCTGTTTCTGGGCTGCCAGCACTCTTCATGTGTAGAGGAAGCAAGGGATACCACCTCCTACTGTACAGTGCTGTAGACTATGTTTTTGCTTTATAAATGTATGTATGAAGACCACATTTAAACAGTTTGAAGTCCAGCTGCACATAAATAATTCTCAAAGTAAATGCATTGCATGGACCAGCACTTCCCATGTATAAAAAAAACACATTTCTTTAATGTTCACCACCATTAGATGTCAGTATCACCTTAATAAGAAACGTTTTGTGATAAATTCCATGTGATCCATAATAAAGTCCAGTGATTATAGATTAAATAGTGTCGAGTTGCTAAATAGATCTCGCCTTGTAAAGTAAAAGATACAATTATAAGTTATAATTTTTATAATGGTACATCAAAAAATAATGACATCTTCAGTGAATAAATGTAGATCACGATCATACTGATAAAATATGGCTAGCTTAAACTGATATTGACATATTCATATAAAAAATAGGTGCCAGTATCAGTGAAAAGAAGCTGCACGAGAAATATAAAAGCTAAAAGCTCACCAAAGCCGCCCCCAGGCCAGCGAAAATTAGTAACAGCGACCCTCCGACATCATTAAATCATCTTCCTGAGTTGTTTCAGTAACGCTGGGCTGGGGGTGGCACAATCACTCCATTGACTGGAGTCTTGTTTTCATTTGTAATTAGCCTATGGAGGAATTGCGCCCTTAGAAGCTTATATTTTGCGTGCAGCTTCTTTTCACTGATACCAGGTTCCTATTTTTATAGGCATGTGTCGGTATCACTTTATTGTTCTAAAAACAACTTAAAATTGACTGGCCATTGAGACCCCTAGGGACTACACAGTCCAGTTCAGGGTCATATTTAGCTTCTGCCCAATGACATGCAACTGCTGTTGTGAATTATTATTTTTTTTTTTTTTATCCTTATCCTATTTGTGCGCCGGTCAGGATTTAGAGCAGTTCGTGTACCCAGTGCATGCCTATTCTCTCCTTCAACTGCTTGCTCTGTTTGCCATAATATAAATACCCACATTGGCATTTTATTATGTATATCACCATGCCCATGGTGCATGTCTGTTTGTGTTTTATTTGAGTGCACGCACTCCAAGTTCGTTAATAAATTTTGACTGCTTAATTACAGTCGTTTTGTGTCTGCTTGGAGGAGGTAAGTCCACTACTGCCTCCTCTGATTACTAAGTTTTGGTTTTTAAACTCGTTTATATCCTTTTATTCTTTTGGCGCCTCTGTTCTTTTTATACAATACTAAGTCCACCCTGGGTGGAGGGTTGATACCCTTTTTCTATCTACAGAGAGCGACTTCTTAATCCTGAGTGGGGTCAGGACAATCTTCCCTCCTGCCTTTACAGTGGTTGCCTATTGGTAACCTTGGTTTGCGAGTATATGTTATCTACTCTTATTTCATTATCCCTTACCAATACATATTACACTATTGGGGCTCTTGGTGTTCCTTTTGTTTACATTCAAGACTTTGCAAGGGACCCCTCCTCTGGATCTCTCTCCCATGTTATGTCCGACTTTTTCCCAACTTTTCTGCTTTCAAAAGATCTCTTAAAGTGGTTGTTCACCTTTAGATTAACTTTTAATATGATGTAGTGAGTGATAAAATTTGCAATTGGGTTTAATTTTTTATTATTGGTGGTTTTTGAGTTATTTAGCTTTTTAATCAGCAGCTCTTCAATTTGCAACTTAGCCAATCTTGTAACTAGGGTCCAAATTACCCTAGCAACCATGCATTGGTTTGCATAAGAGGCTGGAATATGAATAGGAGAGGGCCTGAATAGAAAGATCAGTAATAAAAAGTAACGAACCATACATTTGTAGCCTTACAGAGCATTTGTTTTTTAGAAGGGAGTTGGCTACGCCCATTTGAAAGCAGCAAAGAGTCAGAAGAAAAAGGCAAATAACTATAAAACTATAAAAAATAAATAATGAAAACCAAATGAGAAGTTGCATAGAACTGGCCATTCTATAACATAATAAAAGTTACCTTAAAGGTGAACCACCCCTTTAAAACATACCTTTTTTTAGTGAAGCTTAGCTCATTCTGCTTAACTACCAAAACGTAATACCACATACTACATCTCTCACCCACTTTATTCTCATCTTGCCCACGCCACACCTTGTCTCATTCCCTTCCCTTTATATTGTAAGCTCTTGCACAGGGCCTTCCTCACCTTTTGTACCAGTATTGGTTGTGATGTATGTTCTACGTATGTAATTCATGTGATTTAGTTGTATGAAGGCATTTACTTTACAGTGCTGTGATCTATAAACACATGGTGATGATGATGATAATAATAATAATGGAAATTGCTTTGAGTAAAGAACCAGTGAGTGAGACTATCGCTATGTTTATAACAGCAATCCTGTGAAAAACTGTGTAGTATTTTTATCAGTACACCCATGGAGCCAAATCTGTTACGAAAAATTTAAATTTCTAGCTTTCAACTTGTAATGGGATCATGTTAGAGTGGAGTGTATGTAATACCAGCAGATAAGCACTATACAATCCCCTTTGTCAGCTGGTCTAATAACCAACTGGGAATCAAATTGTAGAGTATTTTAATTGCTGCCCTCTTATTGTTAGATTAAAATAAATCTCTCTAATTCAATAATAACCCGCACTGGACATCAAAACTGCACTGCATATTTTAATGAGGCTTTTACAGTGCTAAAGGGGAAAACTTACTCTCCTATGAATCTATACCCCATTTACTGTGGCTTAAAACCTTGTTGACACTCACAGCTGCTGACTGGCATTGCTTGCAGCCACATCCAAGTTTATCAACAAGGAATGTTATATAAGGTTCTTCTCCATTATGAATTTGCCCAACACAGTCCCATTAAGGACATAGCAGTCCCATTAAGCATATACAGTAAGTGGATTACATTTCCTTATATTTATCAAAATTGAGTCTCTTCTTCTATTTAACCGCCCAGCTTTTCATTTTTCAAGATCCTGCTGCAAGGATGCCACATTCTGCTGTATGTCATCTGCAATCACTGAAACATTACTTACATTACCTGCTCCTAATTCATTAATGAACAAATTAAATGAACGTGGACCCAATACAGAAACCTGTGGGACCCCACTAACAACCTCAGTTCAAGTAGTGAATGTACGACCACCCCTCTGTACACAATCCTTAAGCCAGCCCATATACAAACAGCATTACAAAGACCAACAGACCTTCCTTTAAAAAGCATTCATTTATAGAATAACGAATAAAATGCTTTAACACAATCCAAGTAGAGTACTGGAACCCTTCTGTCCAACATCTTACAAAGCTCATCATAAAAAGCGATCAAATTTTCTTATATGACCTATCCTTCATAAAGCCATGCTGAATCCTACTCATAATGTTGTTAACCAGGACAAACCTTAACACATCTTCAAATAGCTTGCCAACCACAGATCTTATTTGCAGGCCTGTAAAATCAATTCGGCAATCTTCAAATATTGTGATTACATCAACTTTCCACCATCCATAGATACAATATCAGAGGTCTGGCTAAAACTGAACTAAACTTTACTAAGGGTGTATTCCATTTGGCCCTGGTGCCTTGTTCACATTAATTTTGAATAAATGTCATGTACTATATCCTTTGTCAGCCACTGACATGATTAAGCTGAGCCATGCCACTGTTGGTGGGTCTTGAAACTCTGCCTCCTCCATTGTATGCACTAAAGAAAATAACTGATAATAAATAAATGAGTCTTTCCCATCAGTCTTGCTTTGCTCTTCTTTCCTCATAAATGCCTTCTTCTGACTTGAGCCCCATAGGGTGTCCCTTAACATGCTTATATTTACTTTAAAGGAATGAATTGAGAACAAAAATTTACTTAAGGGAAATGAGTTGAGAACAATAAGGATTTAATATTTTAAGTGTCAACCATGTGTTTCTGTGTTTTTAACAGAAGACATAACGCCCCAATATATGCTCTAAATTTACTAAGGAACTAAATTTTGCTTTTCTGAAATTCAGGGGCAGATTTATCAAAATTTTATTTTAGAGCTTAATAAATAAAAACTCACCCACATTCTATTTATTCCTATGGTACTTTTTGAACTGCATTTATTAATGGGTGAAAGTTAGAAGCATTTGATAAACACAATTCTAAAAATCCCATAGGAATGAATATAATATAGGTAAAAGATCCAACATAGACTGCCTTGCAGACTATCCCAAGATGTTACTCTACTATGCATTTGCAAGCCTGCCGAGTAATGATTCGGAAACTGAGTGTCATTACTTTTTCCCTGGCCACTGCAGTACGGAACATCAGCCATGGAAAATGTAATTTTTAAATTGTTTAATGCGAAACATATTGCCCTTTTCTTGTTGATTTAACATTTAGTACGATGTATAGAGTGACTGAGACAATCTACAACTGGTTTTCATTTCTTATTATTTGTGGTTTTTGAGTCATTCAGCTTTTTAGTCCGCAGTTCTCCAGTTTGCAGTTTCAGCAATCTGGTTGATATGGCCCAAACTATTCTAGCAACCAGGAACAATAAGATTTAGGCAAGGAAGAGCCTGAGAGGCAGAACAACTGCTCAAGTGAATTTATTTATGTTTCACACGTGTGAAACATAAATAAATTCACTTGAGCAGTTGTTCTGCCTCTCAGGCTCTTCCTTGCCTAAATCTTATTGTTCCAGTTTGAAGTGTACCCAGGTGGAGGTACTTAACAAGGATTGAAGCCGACGAATTGTATGCAGTAGGGTCACAGGTAACAGTCACCAGACTGATTTTATTCTAGCAACCAATGCATTGATTTGAATAAGAGCCTGGAGTATGAATAGGAGAGGGGCTAATAGAAAGATGAGTACGGTAATAGACAGTAGCAATACATTTTTATAGCCTTATAGAACATTTGTTTTTTTTTTTAGAATGGATAAGTGACCCCCATTTGAAAGCTGGAAGTGTCAGACGCAAACAGAAAATAATTCACAAATTATAAAAAACAAACAATAAAGACCTATTGAAAAGTTGTTTAAAATCGGCTACTCTATAACAACATACTAAAAATTAAGGTGAACCACCCCTTTTAAACTTAAAATGCATAGCACACAAAGGTCTAATGTTCATATATAAAAACCATGCTGATCTGCTGTTATGCCACCAGACTCGGTATAGCTTTTAAAGTGATACTGACACTAAACATTTTCTTTTCAAAATATTAATGTACATTAAAAGTTACCTATAGGTAATTTTGATCATTTTTTGCTGATCGTTCTGCTTTTGTAAGTGATTGTCACTTGAAGTTCCTAAACCTGACTGTTTTGCCAACCTGACTGTCCCTTCTTAAACTGTCAGAATTTCTAAAGCTAACGGACTTCTGCAGAAATATGGCAGCCCCCTTATACAGGAACATGGGGATAAGAAAGGTAATGTAAAAGCATCAGGCAAATACTTTTATGGCAAAGTTATAAATAGCATTCAAAGACAATGTTATGATAGATAATAAAAAGGTTATTTTCTGATGTCAGTATCTCTTTAAGGTTAGTATAGTGAAAATTGCTAATATCGTGACCTCATTCTCTTGGCAAGTTGTGCTTCTGTTTAACTCTCCTCTGAAGAGTGACAGAATGAGATCAAATGCCATTTTAGAGCTTCGTAAAACTCGCCCATTCTATTTATTCCTATGGTACTTTTTTTGAACTGTATTTATTAATGGGTGAAAGAAGCATTTGATAAACAAAATATCTAAAAATCCCAGAGGAATGAATATAATGTGGGTGAGTTTTTATTTATTAACCTCTAAACTCACATTTTGATAAATCTGGCTCTTCGTGTCTTTATTGTACGACTGTAATTTAGCTTTTCTCGACTAAAATTGAGAATAATAAGCATTGATATAACATTATGGTTAGTATTACACAAGGTTTTGCTCGCACACATAATATATTTTGTCTGCTAAAAATACAGTTGGCAGCTCTTGGTTTGTGGAAGAAGAAGCTAAGATCCCCTAGTTATAGGGGAGCATGCTCAACCATGTATTTGACCTTCATTCTGGTTTGGAGAGGATGCAGCAGTGGGTATGGAAGACTTTATTTTTCATGTGGCGCAACAAACTTATTGTAACATATCAACTTAATTTGAAGAAAGACCTGTCAATCAAACTCATCATTTTCATCTAAATGAATTCTGCCTAACTACTAGATGAACCAGAGAAAGGAGAAAAACCCAACCCGAAGCCTCTTCAGTTTTCCTTAGAGGGGTAACAAATTCCTTCCTCCCCCATGATGCCAATCAGACTGATCCTTTTTTGCCAACCATTTATTTCAACTCTGTATTTTGCTCTTGATAAAAAGTCATCCAACCATTTCTGGAACCTCTCTGATATATCTGTTGGTTCAGCTGTTTCATAGAGATTTTTCCATAACTTTATGCATTCATAAACTTATACATTTAATAACGGGACCTGCTTGCAACTTGTGTTTTTGCAACCAGCTGTTCTCTCTGTTATTTATGATAGAAATATCAATAATTCTCCCCCTGTTATAGCAAGATAACCTACCATCTATAGAACTTCTCACTGGCTCACCCTCAATGCCTAGTTTAAAATCTCCTCCAACCTTCTAGTACTTCTTTACTGCAAAACAGCTTTATTATCGCCATTTAGATGCTGCAAGTCCTTGGCAAGGAGCCTGTAGCCAAAAATCAGCCAGTTCTATTCAAACCCAAAACCATCCTGCCTGCAAAAACTCTTGGCTAAGCATTCATTTCTCTAAGCGTCTTGTGCTACTGTTAATATGTATGAGATAAGTACCACATCCCAAAGTTGAGCACCAGACTATCAACAGACAGTTTGTCATTAGGTCATTGCAATAGATTATATTATACATATTTCTAATCATTGAATTCCTTATTACTACAACCTACCTGTTCTCGCTCCTGACCCTATTTGTACTAGAACAGTTGCCCCTCAATATAATCTGAAAGTTTTCTTGCTCCATATATGCCAACTCACAGCGGTCTTCCTGAATGTCTTCACCCAAAATGACAAATCTGTTGTGGATTAGGTGTGGACAAACCATACTTCTGCCCTTGTATCACTCTTCTTTTCCTTTCTAACTCTTCTTGGATGTCCCCTTGGTGAGAAAAATATTTTTTTTGTCCAGCGTTGTTATTATTATTATTATTATTAACATATATGTAAAACATATTCATAGTAATATTTAACATGCCAACATGTTCAGACATTATACAAGAAATGGGTATATACATTAAACATGCAGCAACACACAACAGGATCTTCATTTTCATTATGCCTGTGTCACCCAATGTAGAAGATTTAACAGTAAGCAAACGTTTATTTGTGGATTGCAGTTTGTGAAGGTTAACTTCCACTTTAAATACTATGACTGTTCGCACAACTGCATTAATCATAATTAAATTGCTTTAATTTTCATTTTATTATTTAAAAGACTTCATAAATTACTCTTTCTAGTCTTGTTGGCTCACTTTCAGAGAGAATTGGTCTCTGTTCAGTGTGGGAAAATTATAATACATAGCTGGGGTAAAGACTATGCTTGCAGGGGGTGCGACTGCAATTTGGCCTGCAGCCCCATAGATCTTACAGGGGATATTTCCACATGATGTTCTAAATGATCAAGCTATATACACGTTTTCGGGAGATGTTTCTGGCCGTGATGCAAGTTTTGCTGCAGGGCCCAAGTGTACTGGCTCCACTGCTCTAATGTCAGTGTTGTAACCCTAACATTACATGTCGTGTGTGCTAATTGATTTTTAGTTTTGATAAATATATTTTGGGGAAATATTTGATAATATTCACAGAGGAAAAAAAAATATTCTGTTTATTTTGTCACTTACTGTTTCTCCTCTCTCTGTAGGAAACAGGAGAGCTGAAAGCCATCAAATCTTGTAGGCTGGAGTTGAGTGTGAAAAACAAAGAAAGATGGTGTCAAGAAATTCAGATAATGAAGAGGTTTGTTCTTGAGCTCATACCAAACAACTGTTTTCTTCTATGTTTAGGTTTTGCTGATGTTTATGTCCCACAGTGGTAATGTATTGTATTCTGAAGGCCTCTGAATACCCCAGTAATTACCCCACTTAGAATCAGTGCAGATGTACAGTGAGCGAACTTGACACAATTTGTTTTCATAAGGTACGCAGTACCACTCCATGCTGTGTAATAATTATTTAGCATTGTGTTGGATTTTATATTATGGTTAACTATATAATTAGTTATATTAAGGTTCTCCACAGTACCATTCACAATAATATAAACAGTATATGGTCCATCTCCAGATTTTTCATGAAGATAATAAAAATGCTGTGGTTTTTTTTTTTTTGCAGAGCTAATAAGAGCTATTTTCGTGCATAATGATATATTTTTAATTGTTCTGTATAGATGATAAAAAAAAATTGCAGGCTCTTGTTCCTGGATGAAGAGTGTCATTTAAGGTCCTCAGTTCTATGATACCATACTTCCTTAATGTCCGCCCTATCCTAGCTTCTTGTAATATAATTATTAACTACAAATGTTGCGGGAGGTGATAAGACCTTGCAGTCACCTGCAATGAGACAGTAGAGGTCATTTTCAACCCTGGGGGGTGCGCAAGTGAAAACACACAAAGGGTTATTGAAAACACCCAGGGTTATTACTCGCTGCATGGAGTGCTGGATTACAAATCTGGCATTTGTGCAGAGATTGGCGTCTAGATGCAGCCCAGCCCTTTCCTTTCTGCCTGCCTGTGTGCAGCTGATAAGTACAGGGCCCAGATGCGGGCTGCAACTCATCAGCTCCCTAACTTGTGTATGCAAATCCTGCATGCATCCCCCCTCATCTCCCTGTTTAGAATCGAGCATGGCCTAACACAGGCAATGCTCTAGATGCACTTTGCACACTACATGGTACAATAGTTACAAAATTTGCACCTGTACATTGACTTTGAGAGGAGAAAAGGGTAGGCATGCTGACTGTAGTTAAAGGGGACCTGTCACCCTAAGAAATAATTCTAAATTATTTTCTATAATGTTAGTTAAGTAAAATAAAACAATTGCAATGACGGCAAGCAGGCAAGAGCCATTTTGTAGACACTGTTATTAAGACTAGTTGTGTATCAACCCGAAAATCTTGTGTCAATGGTGGTACCCATACACAGTGCCCTACACAATTATAAAGCGTTAGGAGGGAGGGGGAATGTTGGGAGTGCAGTGATATCTCGGAAGTGCTGAATGGAAAGTGAAAGTAATTGACTGACCCACCTCTATGCCTCAGGCATAGAGGCGGGGCAGGTAATATGTGATTGACAGCTCAGATATTTAAACACCTTTATAATAGGTATGGATATTTTTAAGAAAAAAAGTATTTGGGTTCCAGGTTTAATTTTCATATGACTTTTATTATACTGCTTTTTATGTGTAGGTGATGGGTCCCCTTTAAGTAATGATCTAAACAACCAAAAGCATTTATGCCATACTAGGTAAAAGATCCAACATGGACTGCCTTGCAGACTATCCCAAAATGTTACTCTACTATGCATTTGCAAGCCTGCAGAGTAATGACACAGAGTGTCATTACTTTTTCCCTGGCCACTGCATTTTTTCCCTCAAAGGTACGGAACATCAGCCATGGAAAATGTAATTTTTAAATTGTTTAATGCAAAACATATTGTCCCTCCTAAAGTTAACTTTTCTTGTCATTTAAAGGAGTTGTTCACTGTTGATTTAACATTTTAAGCTCCCCATAGACGCAACGATTCTTCTTGCCGAACGACCGATTTTAGGGAAGCCCGACCAATCCTTCGAAATTATAGTGCGGTTAGTGGGATTCGAACGATCATACATCTTACGATTTTTCGGCCGACATCTGTCAGGAAATTGATCGGCCAGGTCAAAAAATCTTTGCTGGTGCAATCTATCTATGTTTGCAGGGCCAAGCAGGCAGCTCCCCTTTGTTTTCCTGGCAAATTGGTCTTTTTAGTTGATGGTAAATTCGTAGGATCGTACGATTGTTCTGAGAAGATCGTGGTCTCACGATCAGGATCTGTTTTTTTAAAAAATCTCAACATCTATGGCCAGCTTAAGTATGATGTATAGAGTGACTGAGACAATCTACAACTGGTTTTCATTTCTTATTATTTGTGTTTTTTGAGTTATTTAGCTTTTTAGTCAGTTCTCTAGTTTGCAGTTTCAGCAATCTGGTTGATATGACCCAAATTATTCTAGCAACCATGCATTGATTTGAATAAGAGCCTGGAGTATGAATAAGAGAGGTTAATAGAAAGATGGGTAACACTCTATAACAACATACTAAAAATTAAGGTGAACCACCCCTTTAAACTTAAAATGCATAGCACACAAAGGTCGAATGTTCATATATAAAAAACATGCTGATATGCTGTTATGCCACCAGACTCGGTATAGCTTTTAAAGTGATACTGACACTAAACATTTTCTTTTCAAAATATTAATGTACATTAAAAGTTACCTATAGGTAATGTTGATCATTTTTTGCTGATCGTTCTGCTTTTGTAAGTAATTGTCACTTGAATTCCTAAACCTGACTGTTTTGCCAACCTGACTGTCCCTTCTTAAACTGTCAGAGTTTCTAAAGCTAACGGACTTCTGCACAAATATGGCAGCCCCCTTATACAGGAACATGGGGATAAGAAAGGTAACGTAAAAGCATCAGGCAAATACTTTTATGGCAAAGTTATAAATGGCATTCAAAGACAATGTTATGATAGATAATAAAAAGGTTATTTTCTGATGTCTCTTTAAGGCTAGTATAGTGAAAACTGCTAATATCGTGACCTCATTCTCTTGGCAAGTTGTGCTTCTGTTTGACTCTCCTCTGAAGAGTGACAGCATGGGATCCTCAAAGCAACTCTCAAAAGATCTGAAAACAAAGATTGTTTCACGAGTATTATGGTTTAGGGGAAGGCTACAAAAAGCTATCTTAGAGGTTTAAACTGTCCGTTTCAACTGTAAGGAATGTAATCAGGAAATGGAAGGCCACAGGCACAGTTGCTGTAAAACTCACATCTGGCAGGCCAAGAAAAATACAGGAGTGGTATATGCAGAGAATTGTGAGTGGTTACAGACAACCCAAAAGATCACCTCCAAAGACTTGCAATCTTGCTGCAGATGGTGTATCTATACCGTTATACAATTCAGCACAATTAGCACAAAGAACATCTGTATCTGTAGGGCAGGGGTCAGCAACATTTACTATCAAAAGAGCCATTTTGCCCCTCTCCCACTAAAGAAAAATAGTCTGGAGCCGCAAAACATAACACAGCTTATAAACTTTTTTAACCTTTTTTTAATTTTAACTGTTACAACAACAGAATACAACAAACAGAAGTGCAGTGTGTACATGCAGGGCTACTTTGAAATAAATTAAACACTGAATAGCCCTATTAAATGCTAGTGTTCTCATCTGTTTAATGTGACTTCTGTTTCTGAAGATCCTTGCTGATCGTCTCTCTCTTGTCTTGAGTGTGTGACCGCTGACAGGCAAAGCCGCAAGACTGAGCCGCAGCAAGCAGGATGAAGAGCCGCATGCGGCTCTAGAGCCACAGGTTCCCTACCTCTGCTGTAGGGGTATGAGAAAATAAGCCCTTTCTGCACTCGCCACAAACACTGTTGCTTGTTGTATGTAAAAGCTCATTTAGACAAGCCACAGTCATTTTGAAACAAATTGCTTTGGACTGATAAGACAAAAATGTAGTTATTTGGTCATAACAAAAAGCGCTTTGCATGGCACTGCATTCCAAGAAAACACCTGCTACCTAGTGCTTTGTGGCTAGTTCAGGCACTGGGGCCCTTGTTAAAGTCGAGGGTTGGATGAATTCAACTCAATATCAACAAATTCTTCAGGATAATGTTCAAGCATCAGTAACAAAATTGAAGTTATGCAGGGGTTGGATATTTCAACAAGACAATGACCCTAAACACACTTCGAAATATACAAAGGCCTTTATACAGAGGGAGAAGTACAGTATTCTGGAATGGCCGTCACAGTTCCCTGACTTGCATATCATCACAAATCTATGGGATGATTTGATGCAGGTTGTCCATGCTCGGCAGCCATCAAATTTAACTGAACTGGAGAGATTATGTATGGACGAATGGTAAAAAATTCCACCATCCAGAATCCAGACACTTATCAAAGGCTATAGGAGGTGTCTAGAGGCTTTAACCAGGGCCACCATCAGGGGGGTACAACTGGCCCGGGCCTGAAGGGGGGCCTGGCTGTGCTACACTTTTCGAAAGAGCCGGGCCACCCTGACAGTGCTGAAGCTGCTTCGCCCTTCCGAAGTCCCGACCGTAGAAAAGCTGAACAGCCGAAGCGGTGAAAAGACCCGAAGTCACAAAAGCAGCCCAATTTAAGTCCTGAAGCGGCAAAAACACCCGAAGTCCCGAATGGAGGCGAAGTTGAAGTACAAGTTCAATTCTACTGAACACCGATGTGTGTTTTTATTTTATTTTTTTTGTAATACCTTGGCCACCAATGTATTATTTTAATGCTCTATACTCTAAATATTTAACTTATAGGGGGGCCCTGGACACCAACTTTTTAAAAAAACCTTTTATTGGGGCCCTGGTGCCACAGTTTTTTTTTTTAAACTTCTAAAAAGTTATTGATGGTCAGGGCCCCCTTATAACTTGTGTGTGGGGGGGGGTTACCTTTTTTAGTGCTGTGGTGTGGAGTGGGCGAGATCAGGGGTGGGCGGGGCCCAGGGGGCCATGAAAATTTTGTTGTACTTGACCTGTGATTTCTAATGGCGGCCCTGGCTGTAACATTTGCAAAAGGAGGCTCAACTAAGTATTGATGTAATATACACAGTAAGGGCAGATTTATCAAAATGTGAGAGGGAGCTTTATCTGTGGCAAACTCTAATTTCACATTTTGATCTGCCCCATAGTCTTGGATCATTATCGTTGTTGCCTCTGAAATACTAATTGATTAACATCAGTAACATTAAACAGAATAAAGTACTTGGTTGCTTAAAAATACAGTAGAACCCCGAATTTATGTCCCCGTATTTAACGATTTCCCACATTTTGTTTTCTTGCCTGTGTGTTTTTTTTTTCTTTTCCTGTTTTGTTTTCCTGGGTATTGCGTTGCTTGCACCTTGCCAAGCACTATATTTTTAAACCCCTTACTTTGAGATTTAAGGCTCCTGAAACTTGAGAAGCTCATCAGAAGCCTCTCTGTCCTTTGATTGTGTCTGTAGGGGTCCTGTGCAGTCAAAAGTGACTGTCTGCTGTGTAAGGACCTGGAGCCAGAAGGAGGAATCGCTGGAAAAGGAGACAATCAGAAGGGTCGAGCTCTGGTGTGGAAGGACCATGTCCCATGCTGCAGATGGCCGAAATCTCGGCCGAATCCCGAACCGATTCCTGGGTGCATTGGTGCATCCCTACTTTGGATATACACCAAAAGTCTTGGATCATCACTGTTCCCTTCAGATATGCTTCACCTTGGATTTTGTAGACTTATTTTAAATATAGTATCTGTGTCCTTTTATCTTAAAATTCCTTATACACCCTCAAATCTGTTTGGCCAGTTATACACTCTTTTGTTCTCATAATCTTTCAAACTTTTGACTGTCTTGAGAGTTTTGTTGATAAACAGTGTCAACTTAGAAATAGACATTTACTTAGACATTTATGAGTATACTCTGAAAACTGATTTGTGTTCGCACTAAATCTGACACACAAGTTCTGGATGCATACAAAGAAGGAGGATACTCCCCTCAGTAGTGGTGGAGGTTTCAGCCCAGTGTGGTCCTAGCCTAGTCTCCTTTCTTGCATATTTACCTGCAGTGTACAATATGATTATAAGAAATATTGTGAAAAACCTTGCTATTTACAGGTCAGAACAGGTCTGGATAAAGAGTCTGGATAAAGATTTGTAACTAGAAATACTGAGTTATTGTCTAATATTTTATTTAACAAAGTTTTACGTCTATTTTAATAATAAAGAAATGGACGTAGATGGGACTCCTGTAGTATTAGCTGTCTCAGTATAATTTGTTGTATAACCCATTATTACCCTACCCAGAAATGGTCGACCATCAAAAATAATTCCATCTGCAAGGCATCTAATAGTTTGAGAGGTTACACAAAATACTGAGCGAAAGTAAGTGAATACTGATTCACTTACTTTTGCCACGCGCATAAATCTTGTTGAATATTTTTTTTAATAAATACATGATCAAATATAATTGTGTGTTTCATTTGTTTACCTAGGCTTTCTTCATCTACTTTTAGGACTTAGTATTTGAAAATCGGGTTCACAAACTTTCAACCACAACTGTATGGCATTTCCAGCGATATTTATTTTTAGGGTTTTGTTCTCCTTTAATGAGTGCCATAGTCATGTTTTGTGCTTCCACTGAAAAAAAAATGCCATTGTTCAGTAGTAACATGTAATTATAAGTTTAGGCTGCATTAGTTCAAAATAGTTCTTAGAAAACACTGCCATGAACTGTATATCAGGACCTTAGGTTTAAACTACAAAAATACCTGTATATTTTAACCCCTTTATTTTCAAATTAGGTTAAATCATCCAAATGTTGTGAAAGCTTGTGACGTTCCACCGGAGATGGACTTCCTTGTTAATGATGTCCCTCACCTAGCCATGGAATACTGCGCTGGCGGAGATTTGCGAAAGGTGAGCGGAAATTATAGCATTTTATCTCTAGCACTGATAATACTGAAACCCATGTAAAGTCTAATTGTTACATTTTTTTTTTATTGTTGGTTCAGCTTTTAAGACACCTCGTTCATCATGTTAACAGCATATGGTTGGGTCTGTTGCAATTGTACAGTACAACACTCTGGTAGGTTAGATAACCTACCATAGTTCCTTGGTATATGATTCTGCACAGATTGGTGTAGTGTAACATTTTTTAACCAGTAAATACACACTATCCCCTTCCAATTATAGCCCTGTCCCAGAGCATGTTAAAGGAGAAGGAAAGCGTAAACCTAAATCTGGGTGCATGGAAAGACATACTGAATGCTGTTTAATATTGTTCCTAAATCGCTCCACTTTAAAGTCATTGAGTAGTTCAAAATCCCCACTTTCTGTTGCCTACCACATCGCAGTGGGCACTAAAGGTATTTAACAAGCAAATAATTCACTTAGGGAGGGATTATAATGCAAGTATTAATTTATTATAGTGGCAGATAAGATTCTTCGTTTAATGCCACCGTAAATTTTAAAGAGGCTGTCTGACTTCCTGAAGCTTTCCACTTTCTCTAGGTTTTAAGACACCTGTCCACATCCAGAAGATGAAGTCTCTTTCCCACCTAATCTTTAGGATGGTTGAAGAAGCTGGGCAGGATAATGTATTGTGACAGGTGAAACTTCGGAATTATGTTGTCACGTGTTCTGAGGATCACTTTGTCATGGAGGAATTTAATTTTTGATTTGTTGGAAGACAGGGCATAAAGTTATCCAACTGAGATGGCTAAGAGAAAAACTGTTTTCAGCATGAGAATTTTTGTCCAAGGGTTCAAAAGGTGTTTCCATTAAGGTATTTACGTTTAAGGACAGGTCCCAAGGAGGGACTATTTCCTGTTATCCTGAGGAAGAATCCTGACAAAGGCCTGCAAAACATTTTGATCAGGGGATAAGAGACCCATTGTTATTCTGCGTAGGTTGATATTTCCGATGTCTGACCTTTGAGAGTAGAGGTGTTTAGATTAGCCTCCAATCCTTATTGGAGGAATTCAACTATGACCACTTCAGATATGTTAAAGGAGATTCCGTACTTGTTTGAGCCCCATTTGGAGAATTTATCTCATATATTGTGGTATTTAGCAGAAGTAGAATATTTATTGGATGCTACTAGAGTTCTTTTATAGTGAATGTTTATTGTGCCTTCCTCTTGACCTTCCTCTCCTTTGCCCACTGCCATGTGAAAGGTACAGGAAAACTAGAATACCACTTGTGAGTAATTTGTAGTGGTCTGTGATGTCACAGGAAGTGATGTAACGAAGTGAGGGCAGACTGTGTGCATGCTGGGAAAGAGGAGAAAAGCTGCTATAATGAAATGGCGGGACCTCGGGCACCATGATAAAGAGGCAAAGTGACTATTCTTGATCTTCAGTACAAAAATGTTACGATACAGTACCATTTTTTAAGTTACTAGTGTACGCAGATTAAATAGGTTAGGAGTCTAAAAAAGGGTGATACTGGTCCTTTCATTATAAATAAAAACAGACTGCAATGATTTGCAAATCATTTAACCCTTTAAGTGCCAGCAGAATTTCACATTTTGGTTACGCGAAATGCCAGCCGTTTTTGAAACATTTTGTGCTCTCTCACTTTAGGGGCATTTTCTGAGGGGAAACCTATAGTTTACCTAGGAAAACTATACATTGTTTTTTTCGGTAGAAACTGAGCTTTCTAAATCTGCCTGAGTTTTCATGTATTTCCACCTGTGCAAAAAAATTTGTAGTGCTAAATACCAAAAAAAAAAAGAAAAATTACCATTTTTCTTCGTATATCAATTTATACCAGAAAAATATTTCATTTTACGGATGAAAATCCAACTGATTTGGAAAGCCTTATGTCTCTCGAACGTGCCAATACCAGATATGTATAGTTTTAGGGAGATTTAGGACTTCTGTACCTCAAAAACTCCCGGCAGTATATTGCCGAATTTTGAAAGCACTAAGGCAGAAAACGGCATGCTTTAGATTCCAAGGCAAAAACTCCTGAAACCGTAGGTTTACCCCAGAAAACCATACATTTTTGAAAAGTACACATTCTGCCGATTACAAAATGGGTAACTATGTCTCTCTTCTCCCAACTACCAAACATAAAAGCTTGTCTGAACATAGCGGTTCTTCAAAAAAAAATTCAAAATTCTGAAAAATCATTTCAAAGGTTTTATTTTGCTGCTCCGCATATCCCAAACTATATTAGGTACCAAGAAAAAGCACCTGAAATATGATTGCCAGGGGTCCACTGAACAGTTTGATACCCATTATGCATAGGTTTACCAAAGTATCTGGCATTTAGAGACACCAATATGAAGTTAGCACATCCAAATTGATCAGGACTTTACTTCAGCTACTGAGAAATCAACACATTGACTGCATTTTTTTTGGGGTAAAAACACAAATATATGTTTACCCCCCAAACCCATATATTTTTGGAAAGTACACATTCTACCGAATCTAAAATGGGTACCCATGCCTTTCTGCTCCAAACTACCGAGTCGCAAGGCTTTCCCAAAATTGTCGGTTTTGGTGAAATATGTGAAAATTGCCTCAAACCTTCAACTTCCCAGCACCATATCACCCATGTATCATTATGCACTAAGAAAAAGCACCCTAAATATGATTGCCATGGTTCCTCTGAACATTTTGGTGGCCATTGTTCATAGGTTTACCAAAGTATCTGGCATTTAGAGGCCCCAAAATGAAGTTAGCGCATACAAACAGTCCCGTGGGTAACTTCAGCTAATGAAAAATCAACACATTGACTGCATTTTTGTGGGGTAAAAACACAGAAATATATGTTTACCCCCAAAACCCATATATTTTTGGAAAGTACACATTCTACCGAATCTAAAATGGGTACCCATGCCTTTCTGCTCCAAACTACTGAGTCGCAAGGCTTTCCCACAATTGTCGGTTTTGGTGAAATATGTGAAAATTGCATCAAAGCTTCAACTTCCCAGCACCATATCACCCATGTATCATTATGCACTAAGAAAAAGCACCCTAAATATGATTGCCATGGTTCCTCTGAACATTTTGGTGGCCATTGTTCATAGGTTTACCAAAGTATCTGGCATTTAGAGGCCCCAAAATGAAGTTAGCGCATACAAACAGTCCCGTGGGTAACTTCAGCTAATGAAAAATCAACACATTGACTGCATTTTTGTGGGGTAAAAACACAGAAATATATGTTTACCCCCAAAACCCATATATTTTTGGAAAGTACACATTCTACCGAATCTAAAATGGGTACCCATGCCTTTCTGCTCCAAACTACTGAGTCGCAAGGCTTTCCCACAATTGTCGGTTTTGGTGAAATATGTGAAAATTGCCTCAAACCTTCAACTTCTCAGCACCATATCACCCATGTATCGTTATGCACCAAGAAAAAGCACCCTAAATATGATTGCCAGGGTTCCTCCAAACAGTTTGGTGGCCATTGTTCATAGGTTTACCAAAGTATCTGGCATTTAGAGGCCCCAAAATGAAGTTAGCGCATACAAACAGTCCCGTGGGTAACTTCAGCTAATGAAAAATCAACACATTGACTGCATTTTTGTGGGGTAAAAACACAGAAATATATGTTTACCCCCAAAACCCATATATTTTTGGAAAGTACACATTCTACCGAATCTAAAATGGGTACCCATGCCTTTCTGCTCCAAACTACTGAGTCGCAAGGCTTTCCAACAATTGTCGGTTTTGGTGAAATATCTGAAAATTGCCTCAAAGCTTCAACTTCTCAGCACCATATCACCCATGTATCGTTACGCACCAAGATAAAGCACCCTAAATATGATTGCCAGGGTTCCTCCAAACAGTTTGGTGGCCATTGTTCCTAGGTTTACCAAAGTATCTGGCATTTAGAGGCCCCAAAATGAAGTTAGCGCATACAAACAGTCCCGTGGGTAACTTCAGCTAATGAAAAATCAACACATTGACTGCATTTTTGTGGGGTAAAAACACAGAAATATATGTTTACCCCCAAAACCCATATATTTTTGGAAAGTACACATTCTACCGAATCTAAAATGGGTACCCATGCCTTTTTGCTCCAAACTACTGAGTCGCAAGGCTTTCCCACAATTGTCGGTTTTGGTGAAATATCTGAAAATTGCCTCAAAGCTTCAACTTCTCAGCACCATATCGCCCATGTATCGTTACGCACCAAGATAAAGCACCCTAAATATGATTGCCAGGGTTCCTCCAAACAGTTTGGTGGCCATTGTTCATAGGTTTACCAAAGTATCTGGCATTTAGAGGCCCCAAAATGAAGTTAGCGCATACAAACAGTCCCGTGGGTAACTTCAGCTAATGAAAAATCAACACATTGACTGCATTTTTGTGGGGTAAAAACACAGAAATATATGTTTACCCCCCAAACCAATATATTTTTGGAAAGTACACATTCTACCGAATCTAAAATGGGTACCCATGCCGTTCTGCTCCAAACTACTGAGTTGCAAGGCTTTCCCACAATTGTCGGTTTTGGTGAAATATCTGAAAATTGCCTCAAAGCTTCAACTTCTCAGCACCATATCACCCATGTATCGTTACGCACCAAGAAAAAGCACCCTAAATATGATTGCCAGGGTTCCTCCAAACAGTTTGGTGGCCATTGTTCATAGGTTTACCAAAGTATCTGGCATTTAGAGGCCTCAAAATGAAGTTAGCGCAGACAAATAGTCCTGTAGGTAACTTCATCTAATGAGAAATCAACACATTGACTGCATTTTTGTGGGGTAAAAACACAGAAATATATGTTTACCCCCCAAACCCATATATTTTTGGAAAGTACACATTCTACTGAATCTAAAATGGGTACCCATGCCTTTCTGCTCCAAACTACTGAGTCGCAAGGCTTTCCCAAAGTTGTCAGTTTTGGTGAAATATCTGAAAATTGCCTCAAAGCTTCAACTTCCCAGCACTATATCACCCATGTATCATTACGTACTAAGAAAAAGCACCCTAAATATGATTGCCAGGGTTCCTCTGAACATTTTGGTGGCCATTGTTCATAAGTTTACCAAAGTATCTGGCATTTAGAGGCCCCAAAATGAAGTTAGCACATACAAACAGTTCCGTGGGTAACTTCAGCTAATGAAAAATCAACACATTGACTGCATTTTTGTGGGGTAAAAACACAGAAATATATGTTTGCCCCCCAAAACCCATATAGTTTTGGAAAGTACACATTCTACCGAATCTAAAATGGGTACCCATGCCTTTCTGCTCCAAACTACTGAGTCGCAAGGCTTTGCCAAATTTTGCGGTTTTGGTGAAATATCTGGAAATTGCCTCAAAGCTTCAACTTTCCAGCATCGTATTGTCCATGTATCATTACCAGCATAAAGCATCCTAAATATAAACATAGGGGTCTACTAAACAGTTTGATGCCCAATGTGCATAGATATACCAAACTTTGTGGCGCACAGAGACCCCCAAATGACAATATGTATAGACATTTTCACGGCTGACGCGCTTGCTGCTTCAATATAACCACCTGGTGTGTGTATTATGCGACATTAGACCACCTAACAGTACAGAGACCCCAGAAAACCATATATTTTCAGAAAGTACACATTCTGACGAATCCAATATGGGTAAATAAGTGTTTCTACTGCAAACTGCCAAACTGCAAAGCAATGCTGAAAATAACAGTTTTTATCAAATTTCAGAAAATCGTCACAAAGCTTGAATTCTACCCCATTATATGCCACACATTTCGTAACTTATCGGCATAAAACATCCTAAATATGAACGCCAGGGGTCTACTGAACACTTTGATGCCCAATATGCATAGATATACCAAACTATGTGGCGCACAGAGACCCCCAAATGACAATAGTGTATATACATTTTCACGGCTGACGCGCTGGCTGCTGCAATATAAGCACCTGGTGTGTGTATTATGCAACATTAGACCCCCCTAACAGTACAGAGACCCCAGAAAACCATATATTTTCAGAAAGTACACATTCTGACGAATCCAATATGGGTAAATAAGTGTTTCTACTGCAAACTGCCAAACTGCAAAGCAATGCTGAACATAACGGTTTTTATCAAATTTCTGAAAATCGTCACAAAGCTTGAATTTTACCCCATTATATGCCACACATTTCGTAACGTATCAGCATAAAACATCCTAAATATGAACGCCAGGGGTCTACTGAACACTTTGATGCCCAATATGCATAGATATACCAAACTATGTGGCGCACAGAGACCCCCAAATAACAATAGTGTATATACATTTTCACGGCTGACGCGCTGGCTGCTTCAATATGAGCACCTGGTGTGTGTATTATGCGACATTAGACCCCCTAACAGTACAGAGACCCCAGAAAACCATATATTTTCAGAAAGTACACATTCTGACGAATCCAATATGGGTAAATAAGTGTTTCTACTGCAAACTGCCAAACTGCAAAGCAATGCTGAACATAACTGTTTTTATCAAATTTCGGAAAATCGTCACAAAGCTTGAATTCTACCCCATTATATGCCACACATTTCATAACTTATCAGCATAAAACATCCTAAATATGAACGCCAGGGGTCTACTGAACACTTTGATGCCCAGTATGCATAGATATACCAAACTATGTGGCGCACAGAGACCCCCAAATGACAATAGTGTATATACATTTTCACGGCTGATGCGCTGGCTGCTGCAATATAAGCACCTGGTGTGTGTATTATGCAACATTAGACCCCCCTAACAGCACAGAGACTCCAGAAAACCATATATTTTCAGAAAGTACACATTCTGACGAATCCAATATGGGTAAATAAGTGTTTCTACTGCAAACTGCCAAACTGCAAAGCAATGCTGAACATAACGGTTTTTATCAAATTTCTGAAAATCGTCACAAAGCTTGAATTTTACCCCATTATATGCCACACATTTCGTAACGTATCAGCATAAAACATCCTAAATATGAACGCCAGGGGTCTACTGAACACTTTGATGCCCAATATGCATAGATATACCAAACTATGTGGCGCACAGAGACCCCCAAATAACAATAGTGTATATACATTTTCACGGCTGACGCGCTGGCTGCTGCAATATGAGCACCTGGTGTGTGTATTATGCGACATTAGACCCCCCTAACAGTACACAGACCCCAGAAAACCATATATTTTCAGAAAGTACACTTTCTGACGAATCCAATATGGGTAAATAAGTGTTTCTACTGCAAACTGCCAAACTGCAAAGCAATGCTGAACATAACGGTTTTTATCAAATTTCGGAAAATCGTCACAAAGCTTGAATTCTACCCCATTATATGCCACACATTTCGTAACTTATCAGCATAAAACATCCTAAATATGAACGCCAGGGGTCTACTGAACACTTTGATGCCCAGTATGCATAGATATACCAAACTATGTGGCGCACAGAGACCCCCAAATGGATATATAGTAGAAAAAATTTACAAGGCAAAACAAAATAAGGCAGTAAAGAGTGAAATGCAAAAAAAATCCAATAAAACCACAAAAATCAATGTTTTTTTTTCCAGACTAGTGTTATCGGCCGTCAGAATCACAGTTTGAATATTTTAGCTGGGCCAAACAGGTTATACGGCTAGAAACAAGTGAACACAACATACGCAGAGCTAAAAATTCAATAAAATGGCTAAAAATGCACCAAAATACCCAAAATTGCAATATAATCACCGAAATAACATACAAAAGGTATTGCACAGTACGGTTAGCGAATACGCTATTCGTAATGGCAATAAAACATTTTTTTCAGCCAAAAAAAGAAACGATGCGATAAGAAAAAAAAAAAAAAGCCACAATGCCATGTATGTGCGTGTGTACAAATGGTAAATTACATATTATGTGCGCGTGTGCACGTGTGTGTAAGTGCAGTGAGTGTAAGTGACCCCCCCAATCCCCAAAAATGTATGTGTAAGTGTGAATCTAAGTGTGTATTACTGTAATAAGTGTGTGTTGGTGTGTTTGTGTGTGCAATTGTTGCACTAACCTGAAAAAGTCGCTGGAGACTGTTGCACACGATCAGGAAGAGCCTCTGGAAGAGATCTGCGACGTCATCTGTGTCCCTGTGCTGTGGGGGCGGAGATCTCCGGCGCGGTGTAGGCTGCAGCAGCAGGACACGTAAGTAACACGTGCCTGCTGCTGTTTTTGGGCCCCTGGGCGATCGCGCCCCAGGGGCCACTCGATCCCCTGCTCTGCTCGTTGCCTAGGGGCAGGGGATCGTGAAGGAGCGGAGCGAGCGGCTCTAACAGCCGCTCCTCCGCTCGCAAACCCGGAAGTGCTGCAGAACGTAGAATCTACGATCTGTGGCACTTTGGTCCTTTGATCCACAGAACGTAGATTCTACGTTCTGTGGCACTTAAAGGGTTAAACAGTATAGTTAGTTGTGAGTGGTACAAAAACAACATATCAAATTCTGGAACTGAGAAATGGTATTGTTTTTCTGAAAAATGTGTGCTTCTTTTGAATTTCTTGGCAGCAAAAAGTTTCTTTCTGAAACACTGCATGGGCAAATATACAATTTAAGAATAATTAATAAATAATTCAATTTCATTATAATTGACATAATTTAAGAATAACACTCTTCAATGTAAAACTAAGAATTTGGGGCATTTTATAATCTAGAGTACATATAATCTATGGAAACTGATTTAAGTGAAGGCCAAATCATTCCATTATCTTTTTACTAACATATTACACAGTGATTCAACTTTTTTGGAAATGGGGTTGTATATTTTGCCTCATCACCAGGGCTTTTTAATCTTATGTAGAAGGGGTTGTGGAAATAACAGACTCCAAAAACAGAATGCAGAATCTGTGCTGCAAGGTTTATTCACACATGTTTCGAGCTGAATGGCTCTTTTTCAAGTGTTAACTGGTGCACATGTTACACAGAACTTAAATCCATATAACTCCACCCACTCCTGACAAGATAGGTTGCCACTAATTAGAAAATAGGGGTCACTGCAATGGGGTTTTCTTGCCTGACCTCACTTTACTGTACAATGAGTAGTGCAAAAAATGTTGTTAAAGTCCTTACAAGTCCATAATTACACTTGTCCCCTTGTATTGCTGAATGCTGACAAAAGAAACCAATTGGCTGCAAAGTTGACTGTTTTTAAATAAAACAACCAAACATGTATTCTACATTGTCATATAGCATAAAAGTGAAAATCATACCTGCCTATGTAGCGACACTGCCCTCTATTTCTTACAATTCAGGAATTCAGAAACTGTAGAGAATTGTATTTCTATTCTAATTCAAACTATAGGGCAGCAGCTTCACTTTCTCCCTGAAAAAGACATACATTAGAGTTAGTCAATAAATAAAACCAATATGTTACAACATAGAACCTTATAAAATAATCCTAATCCACAGTGGTTCTTTTTGAAGTAGTAATTTCCTGATATCACCCCTCTCTGTGGTGTCTCAACTACCTCTAACACTAACCATTTTAACTGGGACACATAGTGTTTATTTAACTCAAAGTGATGAGAAACTGGGGTGTCAGATGCTGTCTTGCTGAAAATTACGAATATCACCCTTATTTTCTTTTATTCCTTCGTCAACTTTTTGGATGGTCTGACCCACATATACTATCCCACAAGGTCAGGGGTGGGTGAAGTTATATGGATTTAAGTTCTGTGTAACATGTGCACCAGTTAACACTTGAAAAAGAGCCATTCAGCAAGAAACATGTGTCAATAAACCTTGCAGCACAGATTCTGCGGTTTTTGGAGCCTGTTTATTAAGTAGTGGTGATCAAAACATGATTGCAAAGAAAAAAATACCTATAATTTCTATGCAAATACAGGCAAATTTTTATGCAACAGAAACTTATAACTGCTCAATAGCAGTGTAAGTTTAAGGGCGGGGGCACACAAAGCCACTGGGGGAGATTAGTCGCCCAGCGACAAACCGTTTCTTCTTCGGGTGACTAATCGCCACGAATTGCCTCCCCGCCGGCTAGAATCTAAATGCTGGCGGGATGGCACTCGGAGCGCTTCGTTTTCCGTAGTGGTCCAAAGTTTCCTCACGAAACCGGCGGGAAGTCAGTTCGGGGAGATTAGTCGCCGGGTGTCTAAATCTCCCTGAATCTCCACGTGTGTCTCTGCCCTAGAGGTAATTTGTGGCCTAGTACATTAGGCAGCACCCTGCTTCAGGCAGCAGTCTTGCATTGCAATACCGGTTAGTGAATCTTCAGTTCTGTTTGGGGCTACAGGCTATAACAAGTAACTTTCCAGGAATTGTTTTACATTGTCTCAAGATACATTTCTAGTAGCAGCTTTTAGGTAGTCTAGCCAGATAGTAACTCCCACTGAGTATCCCAGCTGCATTGCTTTCTGTAACATGTTGTTTTACTCAGTACTATGAAAAGGGGCACAGAACTGGAAAATTGCAATCCAGAATCCACAACGCTTATCTCAGCCACCAGACCTCACTGCAGAAAGTCTCTCCAGCATCTCCTTTCCAGAAGGCATACCTAATTTCTCTTGACCTCTCTGCAAACTGCTTCCTGGTCAAGGGACCTCACAGGCCCACCCATCTGAGCCATCAGCTTCCATAACTATCAGGACCTTTTTCACATTTGCTGGCCATTCAGGCACCCCCAGAAGTGGGGGGAGGAATATGGGGACACATTCCATCTTGAGAGTCCATCAGCATAGACCATAGTGTTTCTTCTTGTGATGCTGTACAGTAAACTTATCGCAAGGCTAGTCTTCACCTCTGCAATTTCCTGTTGTCCCCAGAAACATGTTGCAACCAGCTCAAAGGGTTATAATCATTAACCACTTTGAAATCAGAGAGGCCCACACAGTGGCCAGGCACTCTTCTTCAGTGTAGCATAATCAACTTGGGGAACCTGAGGAAGCAGCTTCTTGCTTACATAGTTACATAGTTAAATTGGGTTGAAAAAAGACAAAGTCCATCAAGTTCAACCCCTCCAAATGAAAACCCAGCATCCATACACACACCCTCCCTACTTTTAATTAAAATTCTATATACCCATACCTATACTAACTATAGAGTTTAGTATCACAATAGCTTTGATATTATGTCTGTCCAAAAAATCATCCAAGCCATTCTTAAAGGGGAAGGAAACCTCCTCGGCGCTAACCCCCCACCCCCCCTCCCGTGTATTGCCCCTCCTCCCCCTGGCCTACCCCGCCCGCTGGGCAAATGCCCCTAACTTGTTACTTACCCTTCTACGCAGGTCCAGTCCAGGGAGTTCACAGCCGACATCTTCTTCCACGCGATCTTCTTCCTCCTTTGACCGGCGCATGCGCAGTAGGATCATTTCGCCGGTACGATCTACTGCGCATGCGCGTGACTTTTGGCGCATGCGCAGAAGATCCGTACCAGCGAAATGCTCCTACTGCGCATGCGCTAAAACGCCGGTCAAAGGAGGAAGAAGATCGCGTGGAAGAAGATGTCGGCTGTGAACTCCCTGGACTGGACCTGCGCAGAAGGGTAAGTAACAAGTTAGGGGCATTTGCCCCGCGGGAGGGGTAGGCCAGGGGGAGGAGGGAGGGGGGCAACACACGGGAGGGGGGGAGGGGGGTTAGCGCCGACGAGGTTTCCTTCCCCTTTAAAGGCATTAACTGAATCAGCCATCACAACATCACCCGGCAGTGCATTCCACAACCTCACTGTCCTGACTATGAAGAACCGCCTACGTTGCTTCAAATGAAAGTTCTTTTCTTCTAGTCTAAAGGGGTGGCCTCTGGTACGGTGATCCACTTTATGGGTAAAAAGGTCCCTTGCCATTTGTCTATAATGTCCTCTAATGTACTTGTAAAGTGTAATCATGTCCCCTCGCAAGCGCCTTTTTTCCAGAGAAAACAACCCCAACCTTGACAGTCTACCCTCATAATTTAAGTCTTCCGTCCCTCTAACCAATTTAGTTGCACGTCTCTGCACTCTCTCCAGCTCATTTATATCCCTCTTAAGGACTGGAGTCCAAAACTGAACTGCATACTCCAGATGAGGCCTTACCAGGGACCTATAAAGAGGCATAATTATGTTTTCATCCCTTGAGTTAATGCCCTTTTTTATGCAAGACAGAACTTTATTTGCTTTAGTAGTCACAGAATGACACTGCCCAGAATTAGACAACATGTTATCTACAAAGACCCCTAGATCCTTTTCATATAAGGAAACTCCCAACACATTGCCATTTAGTGTATAACTTGCATTTATATTATTTTTGCCAAAGTGCATAACCTTGCATTTATCAACATTGAACCTCATTTTCCAGTTTGCTGCCCAGTTTTCCAGTTTAGACAGATCACTCTGCAAAGTGGCAGCATCCTGCATGGAACCTATAGTTCTGCACAATTTAGTATCATCTGCAAAAATAGAAACAGTACTTTCAATGCCCACCTCCAGGTCATTAATAAACAAGTTGAAAAGCAAGGGACCTAGTACAGAGCCCTGCGCTACTCCACTAACAACACTGGTCCAATTAGAAAATGTTCCATTTACCACCACTCTTTGTAGTCTATCTTTTAGCCAGTTCTCTCTCCAGGTACAAATACTATGTTCCAGGCCAACATTCCTTAATTTAACCAGTAACCTTTTGTGTGGCACTGTATCAAATGCTTTAGCAAAGTCTAAGTAAATCACATCCACTGCCATCCCAGAATCGAGGTCTCTACTTACATTCTCGTAAAAAGAAATTAAGTTAGTCTGGCAGGATCTATTACGCATAAAACCATGCTGGCACAAACTCATAATATTATGATTTGCTATGAAGTCCAGTATCTTATCCTTTATTAACCCTTCGAAAAGCTTTCCTACCACTGACGTCAGACTAACTGGCCTATAGTTTTGAGGCTGAGAACGGGATCCTTTTTTGAATAGAGGCACCACATTAGCAATTCGCCAGTCTCTCGGCACTATGCCAGATCTCAATGAATCCTGAAAAATTAAGTAAAGAGGTTTGGCAATCACAGAGCTAAGCTCGCTAATTACCCTGGGATGAATACCATCTGGCCCTGGACCTTTGTTAATCTTAACATGTTCAAGTCTCTTTTGAATTTCTTCATGTGTGAACCATGCATCATTAGTTGTATTACTAGAATTGGGACATTAACATCTTTTCTCATCAACTTGGGACAAACCAGCACCAATCCCATACGTGGAGGCGTCAATGTGGACGATGAATCTCCAGATGAAGTTAGGTGCAGCCAGAACAGAGGCAGTCACTAAGGCAACCTCATTTTTTTTAATTTACTTTATTTTTCATGTGTTTATTCTAGTGATACGTATACAAAAGACAGTACAGGTAGGGATTCAGTTATCCGGAAACCAGTTATCCAGAAAGCTCCAAATTACGGAAAGGCTGTCTCCCGTAGACTTTTTTTTTAATTTACTTTTTCTATATATTAATAAAACAGTACCTTGTACTTTATTGTATCTAAGATGTAATTAATCCTTATTGGAAGCAGTCTATTGGGTTTATTTAGGGGCAGATTTATTAAAATGTGAGTTTCGATTTTAATAAATAGAAACTCACCCACGTTTTATTCATCCGTATGGGATTTATGGGATTTATGGAAGCATATGTATTAAATGGTTTGTTCCAATTTTCACCCATTGATAAATATCCTTTTAAAAATCCCATAGGAATAAATAGAATGTGGGTGAGTTTTATTTATTATTATATAAATCTAAACTCACATTTAGATAAATCTGCCCCTTAATGTTTACATGATTTTCTAGTATACTTAAGCTACGGGTATGGGACCTGTTATCCAGAATGCTCGGGACCTGGGGTATTTTGGATAATGGATCTTTCCGTAATTTGGCTCTTCATACCTTAAATCTACTTTAAAAGAATTTAGACATTAAATAAACCCATTAGGCTGAGTTTGCTTCCAATAAGGATTAATTACAGCTTAGTTTGGATCAAGTACAAACTACTGTTTCATTATTACTTAGAAAAAGGGAATCCTTTTGGATTATTTGGATAAAATGGAGTCTATGGGAGACAGTAATCCCATAATTCTGAGCTTTCTGGATCACTGGTTTCCGGATAACGGATCCCAGACCTTTATAAAGATCCAAATATGGAAAGATCTGTTATCCGGAAAACTCCCGGTCCCGAGCATTCTGGAAAACAGGTCCCATACCTGTATGAATATAGTACACATATATAACAGTTGATTAGTTAAAACAGATTTTGTATAGGAGAATAATTTTATCTTTAATTAAGTCATAGAACACAGTTGTGTTTAGAATAATACAGTCAGACATCACTAGCCTGATCAATGTTTTTGGTAGAAATTATATTTATACATGGCAAATAATAATAATAGAATACCATTATTAAATGCATGCTGCTGATTCCGTGTAACTAAATAATTGATTGAAGCTTGATTGAAGCTTGTTCAAAATAATAGCATTCAATTATTTAGGTAATTCATTCTGTGAAAAATCAGGCATCAGTTATGGCCCTTATCTAAGGAAGGAAGGCAGCAAATGTTGTGCATGCTGATTATAGTGCATTTCTCTTTCAGGGACAGTGCCCAAAAGGGCTACATGGGTCAAATTAATAATTAAAATTGAAAAAATGTAATTATAAATCCTGATCTAAAATCAAATTGCTTTCAGGCATGGCCACTATATGTGGAACATTGTACCTAGTAAGGGGCAGCCTCTAAACCAATTGTCATTTACTTCAGGTTCAAGGAAACAGAACTTTGTAACCCACCTCTAATAAGATGATAGAACTTCTTTGTACATTATCACATAACTTAGAGCAGTTTTGTTCAGATTTTCCTATATCTGCCTCCCAAGCTTTAATATAACCAACATTGAGTATCTGTTCTGGTTGTTAAAATATCTTGTATAGAATTAATATAGCTCCCCAAGGTGCAACCCCAATCAAACACAATCTCATAAGCGGAGCAGAGATTTTCATGAAAAGTTGATGTATTTCAGCATTTTGACAAAAAATGTATAAGCACTAAAGCAACTTCAATGCAGACATTGCAGCAGCACATTCAGTGGCGTAACTTCCGGGGGGGCAGGGGGTGCGATTGGGCCAGGGCCCGCACCCCCTCAGGGCCCCCTGGCAGCTCGCGCACCACTGACTTCTTCAGTGTTTCCAGGCGTAGGGAGGGGGGCCCAGCTGCACATCCTGCGCCAGGGCCCGCTCCCCTCTAGTTAGGTTACTGAGCACATTCAACTGTCTAGGTTACAGTGCAAGGGCATTTTTACTTGTTATATCTTTCAGGGGGTTAACCAATTCAGGGTAATTAGTGATAAAATGTTAGCAATACCCTGCTGTCCCCAAAAAGGCTAACTCCCATCTTTTTGTCGTGGCTTCAACCTTGACTGGTTCTGACATTACCCACCCTTTTATCACCTGATGATCCAAATATTGCAATATTGCAGGCCAAATTATCTCATAGCAACATGTCTTGCTGAACACTGCTCACAATCAACCCCACAAGCTATTCTGTGAAAGAAATTTTTATTACACATTACAACAAAATAGCTTCTGATGAAGTGGCAGGACGCCACGAAACGCGTTAAGCGGGCAGCCAGGGTTCATTGCTGCTGTAATTTGTTTTTATATGTATACTAAATAAAATTTCATTTTTTAATACTTTTGCTGGACTCCACGGTGCTCCGCTGTTTTTTCTTTTCCTTGACAACACAATAGTATACCTGAGATACTTTAATGGTACCTGCGCTGCCCACAGTACCATCACCAGGGTCAGACTGGCCCACTGGGATACCAGAAAAAATCCCAGTGGGCCACAGTCTTGCTTGCCCCTGTTCAGTGCACACAGCATTCTCCCACCCCAGCTGAGTGTTAAAGATGGCTGTGCGTTCCACTCTGCAGGAGGCAGAGTGGGCAAATAAAATGGGAGTCACAGTGAGAAAGAAGAAAGTTGGAATTCTGTGTGCAAGAGGGAGTAATGTTATTGATCTATTAATTTTCTGCAATGATCTGCATTTCTGGGGTTAATTTATTATCCATTTTCTTCAGTGATCTTACTTGCATGTCTTGGTAATTATGGCTAGAGGATGTGACAAAGCATACAAATGCACCAAGCACAGTACTTGCTTCACTTTATTATTTTGTTGAGACAGCCATGCTTGGGGGGGGAAGCTGTAAGGGATGGTGGATGCAGTTGCCGCCGCAAGTGTACTTATGTGTATGGTGGTCGAGATTCTCTGGTGGTCAGACACTGTGAGACACTAACATGTATGCAGTTATTGGTGTCGGCAATCAGGGTGTTTTCTTGATTCAATATCCTTAGGTAAAGGAAAAATGCACAACTTTCATACAATGCCTAAAAATTTGTTAGAAATTGTAAAACATGTTCTGCAATAACACACACACACAGTTGCATAATAGCAATGTTTTAAAAAAAGTGAATAAAGCTCAAAATCCTTTTAATAGTTTTTATTTCCATACATGCAAATACATTGGAAACACTGCACATTCTATTCCAAATCAAAACATGAATTTTTTTTGAAGTTTGTGTTAGACAGATGAAAAATATGAGTTCAGAATCTGCGCTTTTATTTTGTTTTCATCAACCAGCTGACCCCCCTCTGATAGTAAGGGTCCCACCCCTTCCCTTTTGGATTTTTTTTTACTGCTTGCTGCAATATCCTTTTCTATATCAATTTTAGCTTGCCTTATAGCTTCTTTGCATGATTTATTGGCCTCCTTGTACCTTATAAATGATTCGGCTGTCCCAGCTGAGATAGGAAGCATTAAATGCATTTGACAGGTCAGTAGTAACTGTATGCTGGAATTGTGTCAGATGTAGAATGTGTTTCATAATCCACTCTGCTGTATGTTCGTTGTATAGTTTAAGTTGCTGTATGTTAATTATAGAGTATTGTTAAGTAAGTGTTGCTATGTATTGCATCTTTTTCAGCTTCTAAACAAACCAGAAAACTGCTGTGGTCTGAAGGAAAGTCAAGTGCTAAATTTAATAAGTGATATAGGTAAGTAAAGACTGTGTATTGTAAAATTTGTAATGTCCAATCAAATAAAACAACAGGATAAAATTTCTTTTTATTGCCAAATATTACTATAAAACTGTCATTACACAGCATGACTAATGGAACTGGGATTCTGGTTTCTGATCCGTTTCTCTCTGTTTTTGTCCATAAAATTTTTATGTTTAAAATTGTCATTTTAGATCTGCGACATGCTGCATAGTTTGGTAATTCTATGAATATTGGACATCAAATTGTTCTCAAGACCTCTGGCAAATTTTACAGTATTTTTCCAAAATGTCGTAACATTTTTTCATAATCTTTGTAAATTTTAGTTTTAAGGGTGAAAACACAGGTGGCAATTAGTTGCTGCACCTGCGATTGCTACGGGTTAGTGCAGTCATTGGAAGGTAGCGATTATGGCGATCAGTCACTGTGATTTGTTTCAAAAGTCATGGCAACGAATCGTTGTGGTGTCTTCGCCCCTTAGAGTAAAAAGATATTTACACATTTATCAGATTGGGTACAAAGATAAATGGCTTTCTAGAGGTCAACCTACTTTATAGGGCATTTACCACTGTGAGCAGGATCAGAGCAGAACAATCTTTTTTTTTTTTTTTTTAACAGGTTAAAGTCCATTTATTATATTCTTTTTCAGACTCTGTAAGCAAACAGGTGAATAAAAAAAATAAATTAAAACCCTTGCCACACTTGGGCTCACTGATTCCCTACTTGGATTCAAAAATCCCAGCACGCCATACTGTTCCAGGCAGGAGGCAGAGCTCTCTCTCTCTCAGCTCCTAGCTTTCACACTGGGACACCCTCTCTCTCTGATCAACTTGCAGATCTAGCCTGCTAATTATTCCCTAGGTGAGACTTTCTAGGGCAGCGATCCCCAACCTGTAGCTCATGAGCAACATGTTGCTCTCCAACCCATTGGATGTTGCTCCCCAACCCATTGGATGTTGCTCCCAGTGGCCTCAAAGTAGGTGCTTATTTTTGAATTCCAGGCTTGGAGGCAAGTCTTGGCTGCATAAAAACCAGTGGTACTGCCAAACAGAGCCTCAATGTAGGTTGGCAATCCACATAGGAGTTACTAAATGGCCAATCACAGCCCTTATTTGGCACCCTAGGAACATTTTTCATGCTAGTGTTGCTCCCCAACTCCTTTTAATTCTGAAGGTTGCTCATTGGTTTTAAAGGTTGGGGATCCCTGTCCTGGGGGAATTAACCCACTCAGGACTACTGTACCTAAGGAAGTAAGAGATGAAAAGATATATACCTCCCTTCAAACTCCAGTAACCAGTTCAGAGTGCACAAACCTACATTATTAACATTCTCAGCTGCTCAGAGTTAGCCTTGATTTTGCTGCAAGTATGCACATCCTGGATGGAATTAATTGGGCTGAAAGAACACTACAGCACCCCACTAGGAACCCTACTAAGTAAAAAATGCATTGACTATTACAATCTGTATGTTTTGTATTAATGTGCAAACATTATTACCAAGACAATTGTTTAGAAAGCAATATTTACTAATGGGACACTCAAAAGCTTTGGCAGTGTGTAATTATTGGAATTATATAAGCTATTTATATTTTTTGAAAGCTGTCGTTCAAATGCTTCATTTTCATTGATTTTAACTTCCTTACTTCTGAGTTAAGCTACAATGGTCCTTAATATCTATTAATTTACTTATTAAGAGAATATATTGAAAACAATAATATTAATACCATTTTAAATGGCAAACACTTCTTTGTTGTGTTTTACAGAAAAAAAAACACCCCACTCTTGCATATAATTAAAAATCACATTGTTTTATTCATTTCCAATGAGGGTTAAAATGTTGAATGTTTAAGGAGAAGAAAAGTGCTGTTAAACTTGGGGGTGCCAAAAGTTAGGCAACCCAAGTGATTGTATTTACTTACCTGACACCCCAGCACCACGGAGCGATTGTCTTCCTACTTCTTCTGTCTTCTCTCGGCTGCCCGTGTGTCCGCAGAACTCTAATGAAAAAGCCAGCTATTTTGTTCTATTGCACATGCGTCTGATATTTGAAAAAAGAAGTGAAGAAGAAGAATGCTCCGTGGTGGTCAGTGGCAGAACCCCAGGCTGATGCATGTTTCTGCTGATAGTAGCACTGGCCTGGGGTGTCGGGTAAGTAAATACAAATACTTGGGGTGCCTAACTTTTGGCACCCCCAAGTGTAAATGGCATTCCTTCTCCTTAAGAATTACATAAATAAATGTGTTTGAGACAATTCCCATTGACTTTTATAGATATGTGGCAGCTTTTATTTGCTGACTTTATTTGACTATATTTTTGTTTATTTTTTCGTTTAACTATTAAAAGTTTTAAATGTTATCAATTATGTTTATATTTTTTGCTGTTTCTTTTATTTCTTCAAATCAAGACAACCACAAAATCAAATTTTAGTGTTTTTTTTCCCCGCCTGCCTCTTCTGCTAGTCCCGCCCGCCTACCAATGAAAAAGGAGTAGGCAGTCTTCTTTGCAGGCGCCTGCTTGATGTGCCTCACAGTCACTCACACCATTGCTTGACTGCCTACTCATTTTTCATTGGTAGGCGGGCGGGACTAGCAGTACAGGCAGGCGGGCCAAGCAGCAGAGACGCCCACGGGCTGTGAAGGTTTTGTGCGCTGCTGAAAGAGCAGGTATTGGGGGGGGGGGGGGATTGATTGCGTTCAACTCAAAACTGAAATGCAACTCAAAACTGGCTCATAAAAAAAATGAATTGCAATCTGAAAAAGGCTTATATTCATTCCCCTAAGAAAAAGGGGGTTTTAATTTTTGACCATACATCCCCTTTAAGCCTCATGTATTAGTAGCTGTGGTATCAAACCCTGTGTTGTCCTCCTTTGGTTTGTGCTTATACGGACAAGTTATGTGTCCAAAGGTGTAAGGAAAAGCAGAAGCCCCTTAGTCAATTCAGTGTATGTTTGCTTTTTGTGACAGTTATTAAATGAGTTAAATTTACCATCATTATTATTACCTAAGCGCTCTAGTTCTAGTTATTCGCTATGTTATTTGATCACTAAATTGTCATGTAATACAATAATAAACTTTACCAGTAACTGTTCTGTTAGTATTAGTATTATTATTATTGTCAGATCTAGTCAATATCTAGGTATTTAGACTTACCCTTTAGCAAGACTAGTCTAGAACTAGTTAAACTTTTTAATTTGCAACAGGAGCCATGCCGCCTCCTCTTTACTGATCTGAGGGGGATATATCATACTCTTACAAATGTTTTGCCTGGTGCTTCTATTAAAACATTCCACCTAGCCCTCATGTTCTATGATGGAATCTTCCCTTATGTTGGGTCTCCAATTGTGATTAAAAAACAGACATGTCCTTTCCCCCGTTTCTATTTCTTTTTTCTCCATTGAAAAAAGGTAAGTTGTCGCTCATTAAGCTAGGTTTAAAGGAGAATTCAACCCCTTATTAAAAAAAAACCCTACCCCCCTTCCCCCCCCCCCAACCTAGCTACTACGGGTAAATGCCCCTAACTTTTTACTTACCCCTCGGTGCAAATTCAGGGCATTGGAGTTTGCATCTGCCATCTTCTTCTGTATTCTCCGGGTCTTCTTCTGGCGCTTCGGGAATTTCCGTGACTTTTGGCGCATGCCCCACTGGTCAGGTTTCCCCCCTCCTTTAAAAATGGCAATATTTTGGTTAAAAGGGACTCTGTGTAAGCAAATTTGCATTTAGTCACTTTCCTTAATATTTAAAATAGAAGAGTCAGAGTTACAGGACCAAACTTGTAAAGGTACACATTGTTCAGCTCAAAAAAATTTCAACAGCTGACATGGAATATAGTACATAAATGTTCAAAGTTAATATGAACTAGGCCCTGGCACCTCACGGCATAATTTAATTTAGCTTAGTTTTAGCCTGGCCACTTTGTATTTTTTTCATCTGATTTTTGTAGACTCCCTTTCATCCATAGTATTGTGTTTAGTTCTACAGCACCACTGATGATGAGTTTAAAATTAGACTGTAAAAATAGCTACTTCACGAGCACCTGTCATCCAAAAAATGTTTCCACAACCAGCTAATTGAGCCTGCACTTTTTTTTTTTTTTAAAGAATGCCTCTGCCTGCACTAGGCTGACCACACTGGGAACTCAAACACAGTTAGGGAGCATGCTTTTTTTTTAAAAAAAAAAAAACACCCACCGAACCTCTGGTAGGAGAAACATTTCCGGGTGACACGTGCCCTTTAAGTATCTATTTTTACAGTTATAGTATTTTCTGGGATGAGTGGGCTGAAGGATAGCTGGTCTAATGACGATGTTTGAAAATGGGTTATATTCTTTTCTTGCCTTTTATAAGCTCATAAGCTTGACATGTAGTGGGCATGCTAGCTGAAAGTTTGTAAAATTCAAGATTCAATTCTGGTGAATAACATTACAAGTTGTAATCAGCATGGCATTATGACAGATCAATAAATTTATTGATCAGCACTGTCTTACCCTAGCATAGGGAACAGCTTGCACCCAGGCCCGGATTTGTGGAAAGGCCACCTAGGCCCCGGCCTAGGGCAGCAGGATTTTAGGGGGGCGGCATGCTTCCCAACCACACCCACATTGGTTCAAAAACACTGGGGATGCGCTGGAGATACAACCATTTTTTAAATTTCCCATGCACCAATCCCCATTGTTCCTGTCCCCCTGAAGGGGACAGGGGCGACAAACGGCAGTGGGCCTAGGGGCGCCGACTATGCACAGAGCCATCTTCCAATTTGTAGCACACTCTGCTTCTACTTGCAGTATAGCATTATGAAGGACAGGTTATGTCAAACATATTTAATTTATTTTTACGATTACATAAATAGGAACTTCAACACTGAAGTTTCAGTAGATATGATCTACTAATTTTTTAACTTGGATTTTGCCAAAACTCTACATTGCCAAATTAACATTTGCTTTTAAGCTAAGGTCTCTTACAAATGCTGTTTGTACATAGATTAATGATGGTTTTGGTACATTCTTTACTTGGTGTAGGTTTCTTTGTGGGGTTTCACAGGGTCAGGGGTGCTGGGGCTGCTGCCACCTCCCACTTAGCATTTTAAACAGTGTCAGAGTGGGTCAAAGGGGGGGCCGCATCGTTAGTGCAGTGTGCGCAGAACTGAATCTTTGGGTTAAAACCCAGAAATTTGGCTCTACGATCTGCATTTTCGGGTTTGCTAGTGGAGGAGCGGCTTTTAGAGCTGCTCTTTCCATTCCTTTCTCGATTTCCCGCCCCTAGACAACGAACAGAGTGGGAGATTGACTGGCCCCTGGGTCGCCCAGGGGCCCCAAAGCAGCAACAGGCACGTGTTTCCTATCTGTCCTGCTGCTGCCCCTGCCTGATGACAATGAAAATCGGTGATCTTCTGCGTGGGACCCTTTTCCAGCAATTAGAAGCAGCTTCCCAGGTTAGTGTAGCACTTACACTGACACCAACACACACCTCTATTACAGTAATATACACTTACATTCACAATTACATACACTCACACATACATTTTTGTGGATCGGGGGGGTCACACACACTCACAGCACTTACAAACACTTACAACCAATTGTACACACGCATATGTACATACATGGCTTTCTGGCTTTTTTTTTCTTATCACATTGCCTCTTTTTTTGGGCTAAAAAAAGGTTTTATTGCCATTGCGAATAGCGTATTTGCTTTCAGAAATTTGATAAAAACCGATGTGTTCAGCATAGTGTTACCATTTGGCAGTTTGCTGTAGAAACGTACTCATTTTGCATTCATCAGAATGTGTACATTCTGAAAATATATGGGTTTTCTAGGGTCTCCATACTGTTAGGTGGTCTTATGGCACATAATACACATACTGGGTGCTTGTATTGTGGCAGCTAGAGCTTCGGCCGTTAAAATTTATATACACTGCTGTCGTTTGGGCACCTCTTTACGCCACATAGTCTGGTAAATCTATGCATATTGGGCAATAGACGCCTGTTGTTCATATTTGGGATGTTTTATGCCGATATGTTATGAAATGTGGGGCATATAATGGAGTAAAATGCAAGCTTTGTGGCGATTTTCCGATATTTGATAAAAAGCGCTATGTTCAGCATAGCTTTGTAGTTTGCAGTAGAAAGATGTAATTACCTGCTTTAGATTCGTCAGAATGTGTACTTTCTAAACATATATGGTTTTCTAGGGTCTCCATACTGTTAGGGGATCTTATGGTGCATAATACACATACCGGGTGCTTGTATTGCAGCAGCCAGAGCATCAGCCGTGAAAATGTATATACACTATTGTTATTTGGGTGCCTCTGTACGCCACATAGTTTGATAAATCTATGCATATTAGGCAATTTATCAAACTGTTCAGTGAACCCCTGGAATTCATATTTAGGATGTTCTCTCTTGGTACCTAATACTATGTGAGAGATAAGATACTATAAAGTGGAAGATTTGAGCAGATTTTCAGCTATTTCATCAAAACTGACAATTTTGGGAAAGCATTGCGACTCAGTTTAGAGTAGGAATACATGGTTACCCACTTTGGATCCGTCTGAATGTGTACTTTCCTAAAACATATGGTCTTGGGGTGTCAACATATTTTTTTGTGTTTTTACCCTTCAAAAACTGTGGTAAATGTGTTGCTTTTTTTCAACTGACCTCCAGAACAATTTGTATATGCTAACTTCATTTTGGGGTCTATAAACACCAGATACTTTGGTAATCCTATGCACAATGGGCATCAAACTGTTCAGTGGACCCTTGGCATTCATATTTAGGATGTTTTTTCTTGGTACCTTTTGCTATGAGGGAGATAAGATGGTAAAAGTGAATTCTTTGAGGTGATTTTCAGCTATTTCACCAAAACCGCCAATTTTGGGAAAGCCCTGCGACTCAGTAATTTGGAACAAAAAAGCATGGGTACCCATTTTAGATTCGGTAGAATATTTACTTTCCAAAAATATATGGTTTTGGGGGGTAAACATATATTTCTGTGATTTTACACTACAAAAAATGCTGTCAATGTGTTGATTTTTCAGTAGCTGAAGTAAAGTCCTGGTCAATTTGAATGTGCTAACTTCATATTGGGGTCTCTAAATGATACTTTGGTAAACCTATGCACAATGGGCATTAAACGGTTCAGTGGACCCCTGGCAATCATATTCAGGGTGCATTTTCTTGGTTCCCTAATACAGTGTGGGATATGCGGAGCAGCAAAATAAAACCTTTGAAGGGATTTTTCAGAATTTTGATAAATTTTTATAAAAACCGCTACGTTCAGACAAGCTTTGATGTTTGTTAGGAGTAGAAAGACATTTTGGAATCAGCAGAGTGTACTTTTCATAAATATATTGTTCTCCGGGGTAAAACTACTGTTTTTTGGCCTTGGAATCTAAAGTATGCCGTTTTCTGCCTTCGTGCTTTCAAAATTTAGTAATATACTGCAGGGAGTTTTTGCTGTACAAAAGTCCTAAATCTCCCTAAAGCCATACATATCTGGTATTGGCATGTTCGCGAGACATGAGGCTTTCCAAATCAGTTGGATTTTCATGAGTAAAACCAAAATCTTTTTTATTATATATTTATATATTTTGAAAAATTTTAATTTTTATTTTTTGGTATTTAGCGCTATAAATCTTTTTGAAAAGATGGAAATACATGAAAACCCAGGCAGATTTAGAAAGCTCGGGTTCTCCTGAAAAAAACAATGTATAGTTTCCCTAGGTAAACTAAAGGTTTCCCCTCAGAAAATGCCACTTAAGTGAGAGAGCACAAAATGTTTCAAAAACGTCTGGCATTTCGTGCAACTGAAATGCGAAACTCTGCTGGCACTTAAAGGGTTAAAGTTATAGGGTAGAACTTTTGATATGAAGCATAGCAAAATTAGTTTAAAGGTGATATCTTTATTTGCTAACTATATGATAATCAAAGCAAGCTTTCAGAACATTGCAGTTCCTTCTTCAAAGCTAATTACAAAGAAGCAATGTTGGCACTGACATATATACAGCATTTTGTTTAAAAAAAACTGTGAGGGACAAAAGGAGAAACAACACATAAGCATAATTTGTATTGCATGCAGGGACAGACTTATAGGGAGGTGGGTTATGCAAAGTAGTCCAGACCAGGCACAAATTAGACCTAAAGTGTGAAGCAGATAACCGATTCCTGTAGTAGTTTGTTGTCTCCACAGAAAAAATGTGTGCATCTGTTACTAGTCTTGGTAATTAGCCATAAATGCATGGCCTAAATTCAGTCCTGTCTCCAGACTCCTAAAGGTTTGTATTCCCACACTTTCCGTTCATTTTCTGTTTTGAAATTGCCTTTGAAATTTGGAAGTCATCCAGACTGTGTTGGGGCTATTAAAATGTTTACCTACTGGTGTGTCCAATTTTTTGTTGTTTATTTTGAACCAATGTCCTTTTTCTGAGGCTTTGTTCAGTTTCTCTAATGTAAGTGCCTCTTGTTGGACACTTTGTGCATGTTATTGCAGAAACCACATTGCTGGATGAGCAAGTGTTGTGGCCGTGTACATAGTATTCCTTTATTGTGCCAGGAATTGGCACTGTGTCTGTGAGGGGGTGTGTGGGCTTGTCTTACATCTCTTTCTTCCACATGGGTGGGTCCCATTGTTTGTGGGTCCTGAAAGTGAACTTCTTATGAGTTTCCTTAGGTTTTAAGGTTGCTTAAATGACAGAAGAGGTGGATCAGGAAGTATAGAATGTAGTCTTGTGTCTATTTGTAGTGTGCCTTGTAACTCTCTAGCTATTTTTCTAAGGGCCTTTAGCTGTGGGTTGTAGGTTGTCGCAAGTGGTACCCGATCAGTTTCTCTTTTTTGTTTTGTATTTTAAAAGTTTGTTTCTAGATACCTTGGTGGCTCTGTGTATGTTGTTTTCTACAAACTTTGGGTTGTAGACTTTGTCAATAAAGTCTTTTCTGGGGGTTTCAAGGTGCTGGTCCCTTTCTGAGGTTTTAGAACAGATTCGGTTGTAGCGTAAGGCCTGCCTGTAGATGATGGAGTGTTTCGTGTTTGTCTGGCTGGAAGCTGTCATATCGGAAACCCACAGACAAACCGTCCTACCTGATGTACAGTATATGGTGGTATGTAAGGTATTGTCTTTGATATAAATAGTTGTGTCCAGAAAGTGGATGTGGCTTGAGGAGAGTACTAATTTGAAGTTGATGGTGGAGTGATAGTTATTAAACTGTTCATGGAACTTGATGAGCTGTAGCTTAGTATCTGTCCAAATGAGGATCAATTTATTGGAGATACGCTACGCTTCGTGGTACAGGAGGCGAGGAAATCTTGTTCTAGTTTTGCCATGAAATGGTTAGCATACTGGGGTGCAAACCAGGTTCCCATACTTGTCCCCATCTGCTGTAGGTTTAATTCTTGGCCAAACAAGAAATAGTTATGTGTAAGTGTAAATTCAATTAGACTTACGACAGTATCAGTTGGTAGATTGTGATTTTGCAGGAATTCCTTGCATGCTGCTACTCCATCTTTGTGGGGTATGTTAATGTATATGGATTCCACATCTATTGTTGCCAAAATGGTGCCCTCTTTTTTTTAAATTCTTATGTTTACTAGTTTGTTTAGGAGATCTGTGGTGTCCTGTAAGTAGCTAGTAGTATTTCTTACCAGGGGTTTTAGGATTTGTCCGACCCAACCTGATATGTTATCTGTCAGTGTTCTGATGCCAGACATTATTGGGGGCCCCGGGTTGCTTTCTTTATGGATCTTAGGCAACATATCAAAGGTACCTATTTTGGGGGATTCTGGCACCAAGTGTACTAGATTTGTATATGTCACTGAAAATGCTTTAATTAGGTTTTTGAGTTCTTTGATATTGGCCTGTGGGGTCACTGTCTAATCTGGTGTAGTGGTTTGGGGGTGGACTACTGCACCTCCTTTGTATTCTGGTTTTGTTATTATATCTGTGTTATTCTTAAGGCACCTTATTACCTTCCTTTCCTGGATGCTCAATTTGTGTTTGGTTTTTATTTTTGTCCAGGTTTGTTGATTTAACCCTATCTCTAAAGTCAGTATATTCAGTTTGGGATTGAGGCCTGAAGGAGGGGTCCATTTGGATTTCTTTTTTGTGTAGTGTTCCTGTTGTGTGGAGTTGGGTTTTGTGGGTAGCCTTTCATAGAAAAAGTTACAAAGGCAGCTTTTTGTTGCCCCTTGTAAACGCCGATTGCTGTTTAAGATGACCACCAGCTGTACAGTAATTTGGAAAATCATCTTTGCTCTGAATTGTTAAGTGCAGAAAAGCTGCTTCTTGCTTAAAATAGTCATATGAAAAAAATTTGGGAACCCCTCTCTAAACCTGCATAATAATTTCAACAAAAAAGATAACAGTGGTATGTCTTTCATTTCCCAGGAACATCTAATAGTGGGGTGTTTTCTACAAAGATTTTTAGGGAAGCAGTATTCAGAAATTAAATCAAATGTGAAAAACTGACTGTGCAAACATTTGGATATCCTTATAATTTTGCTAATTTGAATACAAACTGCTCAATACTGATTACTGGCAACACCAAATTGGTTGGATTAGCTTGTTAAAATGAAATGCAATTCATAGGCAAGTGTATCCTATCATGAGAAAAGGTATTTTAAGGTGGTCAATTACAAGTTGTGCTTCTGTTTGACTCTCCTCTGAATAGTGACAGCATGGGATCCTCAAAACAACTCTTAAAAGATATGAAAACAAGGATTGTTCAGTATCATGGTTTAGGGGAAGGCTACAAAAAGCTATCTCAGAGGTTTAAACTATCAGTTTCAACTGTAAGGAATGTAATCAGGAAATGGAAGGCCACAGGCACAGTTGCCAGACCTAGGTCTGGCAGGCCAAGAATTAACTAGAATATCCCGACTTGGGGTCTTTACGAGTCACTATTGATTCAAATTACATAAAGAAACCCGAGCCCCTGAAATGAAGTGATTGTGTTAAAAAAAAGGCTTTTAATTCCTCACATTTTTATGCAATACTTTTTGTTCAACCCACCAAATTAAAGCTGAAAGTCTGCAGTTCAACTGCATCTGAGTTATTTTATTTAAAATTCATTGTGGTAATGTACAGAACCAAAATTAGAAAAAAGTTGTCTCTGTCGAAAGATTTATGGGCATAACTGTATGCAGTGCTTGAATTGGGAACATAAAGGTGAAGGGATGGGGGTGTGGCAGATATAGCCCTGCCCACAGGCAAAAGGCAGAATAGGAGGAAGGTGGCGGGGTGCGCCGAAAAATGTATATAGACCACGCCCCCATCTAAACTAGGATGGCATAGTGGCAATTTCATGTATAAATACCCCAGAACCCATAGCAGGGTGCGACAGAGGCTGCTTTGTTAAAAGAAATAGTGATGGCATAGTGCAATTCCATGTATAAATGCCCCCAGAATTGATAGTAAGATGGCACAGATGCAATTGCATGTATTAATACCCCCAGAATTTACTAGGATGGCACAGGAGCAATTCCATGTATAAATGCCCCCAGAATTTAGTAGGATGGCACAGGTGCAATTCCATGTATAAATGCCCCCATAATTGATAGTAAGATGGTACAGACGCAATTCCATTTATAAATGCCCCCAGAATTGATAGTAGGATTGCACAGGTGCAATTCCATGTATAAATGCCCCCAGAATTGATAATAAGATTGCACAGACGCAATTCCATGTATAAATACCCCCAGAATTGATAGTAAGATGGCACAGGCGCAATTCCATGTATAAATGCCCCTAGGATTGATAGTAAGATAGCACAGGTGCAATTCCATGTATAAATGCCCCCAGAATTGATAGTAGGATGGCACAGACGCAATTCCATGTATAAATGCCCCCAGAATTGATAGTAGGATGGCACAGGTGCAATTCCATGTATAAATGCCCCCAGAATTGATAGTAAGATTGCACAGACGCAATTCCATGTATAAATACCCCCAGAATTGATAGTAAGATGGCACAGGCGCAATTCCATGTATAAATGCCCCTAGGATTGATAGTAAGATAGCACAGGCGCAATTCCATGTATAAATGCCCCCAGAATTGATAGTAGGATGGCACAGATGCAATTCCATGTATAAATGCCCCCAGAATTGATAGTAGGATGGCACAGATGCAATTCCATGTATAAATGCCCCCAGAATTTAGTAGGATGGCACAGGTGCAATTCCATGTATAAATGCCCCCAGAACCCATAGCAGGAGAAGAGACAAATAGAGCATTGCATTGACAAATTGACAGCCACTCACCCTCACCTAAGGCTAGGAGGTGCCTGTGTAGAGGTAAAAATTGGCGATCAGGAAGATTCTCAGAAGCCAGTCACAAATACGGCGTGCATAGGCCAGCAGGGCACCGCTTATGACGCGCCACGCATGCTTCTCCTTCATTCTGGGCCCAAGATGTTCACCGGCCGCCACCCCCTTTAGTTTCACGCGAACTCCAGTTGGGTTCAGCGAGCAGGCAGGCAAACAAGCGAGCGGGTGTGTGTGGGGGGAGAGGGACCTGGTTCAACTGCAGCATCTGCTCCCCCGGGGTCTTCATGTGCCACAAACCACATTCAGCATTACACGCCAAATCCATGCTGCACAGAGGAAGCATGGCTCCTCTTACAGGCTTCCTTTCCTTCGCTGGGTGGATTGGATGGGGGAGGGAGCCAGCACAGGCTCCTCCTTACTGGCCCGCCGTCAAATCCCAGTCACTTCCGCCCGCGCCAATTCAAGAACTGACTGTATGTATGTAATGCTTATATTTAAGTGTATTGAAACCATGAAAAGTTATGAGGACATTGTGCCCAGTGTCTCTGGGTTATACTGATAAAGTAATTCCAGAAGTGGAAATAGACATGATAAAGAATAGGGATTTTGCCGAACTGTGAGGAATAATGGACATATGCCAACCACAACAAAGACTGTCCAGAGTATCTCAGCATTATGATTAAAACTAAGTGCAACAAAAAAATTACTGTAATACATTTTATTTACATTCCACTTGAAATACCCTATTCCATAAAAACAAACATAACACAGCACTTGGAGAGGCCCCTCATGTACTTAGAGGTGTTTAGTTCCCACTGTGGAAAACTACCATTTTATTGTTTTGGTAGCTGCAGCTGGTATTTCAAGTTAATGGTTACATACACTGAACATACACTGATTCATGGATAATGCTACTATGCAGAAAAGTAAGACTTTTTATACTATGGCCAAAAGGCAGACAAATTAGGGACCGCCATATGAGGTTTACCTTGACGTGGTATGGTGGCTTTTCAACTTTATGATCATAACTTTGTAACTAAAAATCCCTGTTTTGTAAACTTACTTTTGAAACAGGGGACTAGGGAATGTGCATTAAAACTTCCATTATCCTTAAATATACTATTATTTAGCCTTTAGAGTGCTTCCACACCCCCATTTTGTACATTGTATTGTTGCCGGAAGCTGTGGCTGAGCTTCATGTGATTTTTAATAGCAGCCCATACCCACCCTTAATCAAATGGGCCCCTATACTTTTAAAAATGGGCTTTGGTTTGGACAATTCCTCTCCCTTAAAAGCCACATACTGGCGGGGGATGATAGATCCTTCACACTGAAACCAAGGTTCAACATACACTGATTCACGAATAAAAAAATTAACCTTTCTAAAGATTCCTTAATGTCCAATAACCTTCATCCTGTTTATGAAAGTTCTCATTCATCCAGGTCATGGTATATCTATAGAAATAAGTCAAATCAACTGGACTTGATGTGTTTTTCTTGAAGACGTTTCATCAGTCATCCAACTGGCTTTCTCAATTCAGAATAACTTTCATACATAGGATCTTGCTTCGCTATATATATCCTCTGGAATGTTGCTCCAATCGGCATAATCTGTTTATCATAATCCACAATGATGTCATTAAATTAGGTGTTGAGGAGAGGTGCCAAAACAGCATTATATGTGGAAGACAATAGATGTCGCACCCCCCGCCTCTATTCAAACTTGGTTTTTCAGTTTTTACATATATGGCATCTTTAACACCTCTTTTAAACCAGTAACTCTCCCGGTCTAGAATCTGGACTAGGCAGTCTTCAAATGTGTGTCCTTTTTCTTTTAGATGTAGGTACACTGCTGAGTCCGGACCTGGCTCTTCTGTGCTGCGCCATACGCTGGTGTAATTGTTGTTTGGTTTCCCCCACATACAAATCAGAGCATTCCTCACTGCACTGCATACACAATGTTACTCTTCTTGTGCTGTGGGGTTGGGTGCTTTGGGTGAACTAGTTGCTGCCTCAGTGTGTTGCTGGGTTTAAAGTGATAGGGATATGGTGTTTATGAAAACGTTTTTTCCGACACCCCAGCTACATATGTACAAGTTATTCTGAATTGAGAAGGCGAGTTGGATGACTGGTGAAACTTCTTCAAGAAAAACAAAGTCCAGTTGATTTGACTTATTTCTATAGATAACCTTCATCCGGTTTGTATACACTGCAGACATTATTGCAAAGAATAAACTTATTTAATATCATAGGTTCTGGAATACAGTATCTGCATGAGAACAGGATAATACACAGAGACCTCAAACCAGAAAACATAGTGCTGCAAGAATGTAATGGAAAGGTGAGTGTTTGTTTTGTGGTAAAGCTGCTGACCTCTGTTCTTTCTAAATGTGAGAAAAAATAACAAAATAAATATAATAAATGATTGTAATATTTTGTGCTTTATGTAGACTGTTCACAAAATCATTGACCTGGGATATGCCAAAGACTTGGATCAAGGAAGTCTTTGTACATCCTTTGTAGGAACGCTACAGTATCTGGTATGTTATTTGCTGAGATTTTAACTCTTAATTTAAAAGCTTTGTAATATGAATGTGTGTGGTGCAAGAAGCAAAACATCATTGTAATTTTATGTATATTAAAGGTCAGCTAAAGCCCAACTTGGCGTAGGTTTATTTGTATAATGGCATAGGGCTGCTGAGTTGTTTCCCACGGCCAACTTTCCTGTGAACTTTTTTTTAGAGAAATTGAAAGTGTTCTTAGACTTTCTAGCACCAAATGCGGGCCTTCATTTTTACATATTCTGTCTGATAGTGGACTGACCATGGAGTCCAAGTTTTGTAACTTTTTTCCTGGTCAATATCTGTAAAATTTTAAAAGATCCTCCGAAATCTCTCTGAAAATAAGACTTAAGGGTAGATTCATCTAAATATGAGTTTGTTAAAAAAATCTTTTGCAACTTTTTTTTCTCAAACGCTAGTTTATTTAAGAAAACTATGCAACAAAATATTTCCGCACATGTTTTTTTTGCGGGGGAAAAAGTTGAATGCCAACAAAAATCTTATTGTTCAATGAGGCTAAAAATCTCAAATGTTTGAATAAACTGGGAAAATCTATCAATTGATAAATATGTTTTTAGAGGACTTTCCTATTGACTTCAATGCATTCTGACAGCTTATACTTGGCGATTTTTTATTTTGTTGGCAAATTTTCATGGTTTTTTTTTTCCCTTTAAAAATCTTTCATAAGGTTTTTTTTACAGTTGTGGAATTTTCATCCTGTACTAGCAGGTACATTATTTACTTGCAGTTTAATGTCTCTGATGTTTCTGAAGCATAGCCTAAGCCCACAGGTAATACGTTTACAGACACAATTGTGTGATATATAGCATACATTTTACATTTCTGTTTTTCAACATTTTTATTGAGTTTTCCAAAAACAAGCAAGATTTACTTGCAAATTGAGTGCAAATTGAGTGTGATTAAGCTATTTAACTGCATGCATACATCATGCTGTTTACAACACAATAATAATAAAATTGTGAAAATATAAAAATAATAAATGGCTTATATTAGTGTAATGAGTCCCTTGACCCATACAATAAAGTTTAGTAACTAGATCTACTGTATAAGCTAACAAAAGCAACACACAACTAAAACAAATTTAAACCTTGCATGGTGGACACTAAATATCATGTAGATACCGAGTTAATTTTGTTGCCCAGACATTAGGATAGTTAGATCTGTAACAGCTCCTGAATTTTAGTTTTGTGTTTAGAGTCTATTTGATCAAGGTAAAGTGACCAATTTTCAGAAAATGTAGTTTTAATATGTGGTTCCTCAAATTAAATTTTTATGGCCTCTTGCCAACATAACTGGTTTAGATATGCTAAGATTTCTTTTAGGGAAGGGGTAGACTCTGAAATCCAGAGCAGAAATAGGGCCCTCTTAGTAGCCGCCATAAAGCGTAAAATTAAGTTTGAAATCAAAACAGGGTCGGATTTACAATGTCTACTCAATGTAAAAAAAGGGGGGCCAATATTTAAAAGGGCATAAACTGGAGATACAGTTAAATTTATTTTCAACTTTGAGCTGATAAAATCTTTTACTTTTTGCTAAAGTAATGTGGGGGCAGCTCCAAAGGTAATGAAAAAGATTTACATTTTCCTTATTACATTTGGGACAACATTTTACATTTCTTATATATTTCCTATATCCTCTCTTTTTTCTGATTTCTTGTGATGATAAAGTCCCAAGGGTGGCTTTGTTTAAATGCACTTGAACAATTGCACTGGTGATCAAACTGTTCTGTATTCCGGTAAATTTCAGTACAGAATGCATAGAGGGAGTTCCATATGTTTAAACTGCCTAATGAATATTTTAAAACAAATATTAAAATTTACTCTTTATACTCTCTAAAAACAATTATTGAAAACCCATCTTACTGGTAAATGAATAAATTAGAATGGAATATCACATTTACCTTAGTTATTTTTATTCTGTAAGATTTATCTACCAAGATGTCTAGTCTTGCTTTGTTTTAGTAAATAGCAATTCTAAACTATTATTTGCTACTTATGAATGTTGAAAGTAGGTGCAAATGCCTATTTACTTGTGTTTTAATTTTGTGCTTTATTAATAAACCCAAGGCTCCTGAACTCTTTGAGAACAAACCTTACAGTGTTACTGTTGACTATTGGAGTTTTGGCACCATGGCTTTTGAGTGCATAGCAGGCTTCAGACCATTTCTACACAACATGCAGCCGTTCACCTGGTAAGAAACTTAACATTACCTTTCTCCACTTTCAAAGTCCAGGCTCACTCAAAATTTCCTGCAAGTGATTTTGCTCCAGAAAAGTTTTTTTTTAATTATAGTTTCCAAAAAAAGTTGGGACACTGCAAAATGCAAATTAAAGAAAAAAGAATGTTTTAAATCTCATTTAAACCCTATATTTAATTGCAAATAAGACAACATACATCTTGAAAATGAAAAATTGGTTTTGAAAAATGTATGCTTATTTTGAAATTAATACTATCCGCACTTTTTTAAAAAAAAAAATTGGCACAGGAGCAATAAATGACTGGAAAAATTGTATAATGCTAAAAAGAGCATCCCAAAGGGGTCTCTCCGAAAATGAAGATGGGGAGGGCTATATATCGCAACAATTTAAGATGAAGAGATGTACATTTTTCTTGAACATGCTTTTTTTTATATAAATCAGTTAGCCAATAAACCGTATCACCTTACCACAAAAATAAATTCCCCATTCCCAATAACATTCCTCAATGTAAAATTGCAAAGGATTTTGGGGTTTCATTGTCTACGGTACATAATAACATTAAAACATTTTATAGATCCCAGAGAAATCTCTGTACACTGGGAACAATGTTGAAAGCCGACTTTGGATGGCAGTGATCTTTTGGCCCTCATGCGGTACTCGTGGTGATTTCAAAACAGACACAGTTCTGTAGTGGAAATGATTGCATAGGCTCAGCAGTACTTCCAGAATACATTGACTAAACACAGAGTTTGTTGCATCTACAAATGCAGGTGGAAATCCTATATCAGGCAACAGTACATTTTCAAACCTACAGCAATTGATCTTGGTTCCCAAATGTCTACAGAGTGTTGTTAAAAAAAGAGGTGATGCAACACAGCAGTTAACACGCCCCTGTCACAGTTTTTCTGAAACGTGTCGCTGGCATGAAATTCAAATTCTCCTCTTTAACATTTGATGTGTTGTCTTTGTATTATTTGTAATGAAATATAATATTTATATTACAGGTATGGGACCTGTTATCCAGAATGCTCGGGACCTGGGGTTTTCCGGATAACAGATCTTTCTTTCATGCATTAAGTCTACTAGAAATTAATTTAAACATTAAATAAACCCAATAGTCTGGTTCTGCTTCCAATAAGGATTAATTATATCTTAGTTGGGATCAAGTACAAGTTACTGTTTTATTATTACAGAGAAAAAGGAAATCTTTTTTAAAAATTTGGATTATTTGGATAAAATGGAGTCTATGGGAGACAGCCATTCCTTAATTCGGAGCTTTCTGGATATTGGGTTTCCGGATAAGGGATCCTATACCTGTATTTGCAAATCATTACATTCTGTTTTTATATTTTACAGTGTTTCAAATTTATTGGAATCTGGTTTCTAGAATATTTTTTAATCTGCAATGGAGAATGCTTATATTATAGCCTTGCATTCTGATTTCCATTTTTTTAAAGTAACTCTTTGTAATGTACTTTAAGCCTTGAAGTGCCAATACCAAATCTCTTTACGCTTATAGAAATTAAGTATGTCACCAGGAATTCGTATACCTCAAACTGCATGGCCAAAAATTGCAATAACAGTAGGTTTACCCAAGTGAGCCATATGTTTTTGGAAAGTACACATTCTGATATATCCAATATTGGTAGAATTGTTCTTCTACTCCAAACGATCAAACTACAATACTTTTCTAAAATGAATGTTTTCTCATACATATTTTACATCTAAAAAGTCCCTTACTTTGCTTACCTTCGATCACAGTGGATATCTTTAATCGCAAGACTAGAGGCAAGAGTACACTGCTGCCATAAAACAAAGGCACAGTTTACCAGGATCTTATTCCATACTTCTGTCCCAAAGTCCAGGCGCCTTCATGTCTCCTAGTCCAAGTCATTCTGGTCATCTAAAAAAAAAGCAGAACCCTAGGCCAAATCAGAATTTCAGTTTTCTATCAAACCTTTCTATAACTGTGATTACTATAAATGGATAGTTGTTTTTTTCAGCCAGTCCTGGAAATCAAAGCTATCATGTGCACATACTTTTCCCCTTTATTATTGGTTTTCTTTTTTGTGCTAAGACCAGTGGTACACTATTAATTTTCTATGATTACTAACATTTGAAGACATTATTCATTTTGAATTTGTCAGAATATGTATTTCTCAGCTATGTCTGAACTTCTGGGGGTAATCTTACTTGCATATTGAAACTTTTAGCCTTCTATTTGTCTGTTTTGAACTTAATCACACACATATGAAGTATGTGGATTTGATGTTCATTGCATTACCTTTGTTTGGGATATGTAGATTATGTTTCTTGACATCACAGTTAGCTGTCACTATGAAGTTTATTGATAACGTTGCCCCACCCAAGGGGCAAGATTACCAAAACTCCAAATGTACCGTTTTTTGTTTTGTTTTTTTTGCTATTACTGAAATGTGTCTGTGTGTTTTTTAAAAAAAAATCTGTTTTTATTCTCAATTCACTTCTGATCTTGCACAATGTACCTTGAATCAAAGATCTTATATATTTTACTGCATGATGTCTGACATGTTCAGTATCTATAAAAATTTTTTGATTTAATTTCTTCTAGGCATGAGAAGATTAAGAAGAAAGATCATAAACACATATATGCTTATGAAGAGATGTCTGGAGAAATTAGATTCAGCACAAGTCTGCCAGAACCGAACAATCTTTGCAGGTATTTTTATTTATACATGGTTACAAATATTGCCCTATTCATTTTACTTTTAAGAGGCAAATTTATGTTTTTGATCTTTTTTTCATGCCATGTATTTATTGTTAAGATCAAATGAAATTGCAATTAGAAGATCACTTTTAATAGTAAAGATACAGGATCCATTATCCAGAAACCTGTTATCCAGACAGCTCTTACAGCAAAGTAGTCTCCCATAGATGCCATTTTTATTAAAGGGATACTGTCATAGGAAATTTTTTTTTTTAAAAAAATGAATCGGTTAATAGTGCTGCTCCAGCAGAAAAGGGAGGGGGTGATATCACTCCAACTTGCAGTACAGCAGTAAAGAGTGATTGAATTTTATCAGAGCACAAGTCACATGACCAGGGGCAGCTGGGAAATTGACAAAATGTCTAGCCCCATAACAGATTTCAAAATTGAATATAAAAAAATCTGTTTGCTCTTTTGAGAAATGGATTTCAGTGCAGAATTCTGCTGGAGTAGCACTATTAACTGATGCATTTTGAAAAAAACATGTTTTCCGATGACAGTATCCCTTTAAATATTTAAAAAATGTAACACCTATTTCCTTTTTCTCTGTAATAACAAAACAGTACTTTGTACTTTATCCCAACTAAGATAATAAATCCTTGTTGGTGGGAAAACCATTCGATTAGGTTTACCGTATATACTCCGAGTATAAACCGTCCCGAGTATAAGCCGAGGTACCTAATTTTACCTCCAAAAACTGGGAAAGCTTATTGATTCGAATATAAACCGAGGGTGAGAAATGCAGCAGATTCTGGTAAGTTTCAATCAAAAAATTGAGGGTTTCTGCTCCCATTGGAGGTGCCGGCGTCTCATTTTTGGATGCCGGCGTCTCATTTTTGGATGCCGGCGACCATTCTTGGGCGCCGGCGACCATTCTTGGGCGCCGGCGACTATTCTTGGGCGCCGACGACCGTTTTTGTGTTTGACCTGAGTATATAAGCCGAGGTAGAGTTTTTCAGCATATTTTGGGGGCTGAGAAACTCGGCTTATACTTGGTGTATATACGGTATTTAATTTTTAAATAATTTGTAGCAGAATTAAGATATTAAGTTCCAAATTACTAAAATAAACCCTTATCCGGACGTCCCGAGCATTCTGCATAAAAGATCCCAAACCTGTATAGTGTAGTACAGCCATAGGTAGGTTATCATTAAAGGAAAACTATACCCCAAAACTTAGGAGAAACAAACCCCATATTAAAAAAAACCCTACCCCACATAGACCCCCCTTCAGAAATCGGAGTTCACGGCAGCAATCTTCCGGGTCTTCGAGTTTTCTTCTGGCGATTTTGCAATTTCTATCCATTTCAGTGCATGCCCAGTTGTCGCAAACCGGGAAATTGCTCCAGCTGTGCATGCCCTGCTCCGCTGGTCTCATTCTCAGATTACTGAAGACCAGGAAGATGGCTGCCGGGAACTTTGATCCCTGAATCTGCACCGAGGGGTATGTAAAAATTTGCCCAGGGTAGCAGCTAGTCTAGGAGTGAGGGGGGTCTATGTGAGGTGGGGGATAGGGGCTTTTTCATTAAGGGGTTTGTTTCTCCTTTAAAGTGTACCCGTCACCCATACACAAAAAGCTATATATTAAAAGTCCTTTTTAAATTAAACATGAAATCCAATTTCTATTTTTTATTAAAGCATTCATAGCTGTTGTAAGCTCATTTAAAAATCCCAGCTGTCGATCAAATATTGTCTGCCCCTCCTCTATGCGAAAAGAACATTATGAGCGAGGAGTCGTGGTTCCAGAGTTGTTAGAACCCTTCCCCCCCCACTCACTAGCAAATCAGTTCAGGCTCCAACTATCAAATGGTATAATATAATTAAGAATGGTAGCAAGTTAAAACTTACCGTAACTTTTAATAAAAACAATAAAAACAAACACTGGGCCTCGCATAAACAGCTCACCACACTAAGTACACACAAAACACTCACTGCTGCCAACACGTGTGAGCAGTGCAGGACTGTAGCCTTAAAAAACATTCACTAAAAATAGCATTGGCGTCCCTCATGGTCGCTCAGTTGTTGTGTGTCATTTCTGGAAGATTTAGTTGTTTGCCCAACTTTGCCTTTTGGCGTAATTGCGCCTGTGCGAAGTTCTGTTTTTCCAGTACTTGCTCATAGGCGTTAATGCGCCTGCGTACTTGCACATAGGCGTTAATACGGCTGTGCGGTTTCCAATTTGAGAGTTCTAGCGCAGAGGGACAAGTACATAATCTGAAGGCACCAGTTCAAACTTATTAGTAACCCGAATCTCAAAAGTATATGTATTGCTATTAGTTTGTGTACTGTTGGAGTAGTTAAGACAGACGGCTAATAAGGTATAAAGTATTACAGTATTCAGTCGGTAAAGTAAGCAAGGGATACAAATGTGAGAAATCATGCATGTAATCACAATATGTATCCCTTGGCTTGTTAAATTATCAATGTATTCTCACTATCAAGAAACGTTTGTAATTTAAGGAACTAGTGTTGGAAACTGGCACTTAGAGAAATGGGGTAAATGTAAAACCTTTTAACCCATGTGGTGCCTTACTATTCATTGTATTGATCCACTCAGTTTCTTTTTGAAGGCGTTTTCTGTTTAAATCTCCCACCCGTGTGGTATTACGAATGCTGTCAATTCCAAAAAATGCATCGCTGCAGTGTTTCCTTCATGCATTGTATTAATGTGTTTAGCAACTCTTATGCTTAACATCCCATTCTCTGATGGTTTTCCCCACATATTCAATGCCACAGTCACAACGCATAACATAAATGACCCCTTGTGTTTTACAGTTAATTAAGTCTTTTATGTTAAACTGTACATTGTCCGTCTTCTTGATTATTGTGGTGGTTTTAAGTATAAATGGACAGGCCACACAGCTGCCACATTTGTAACAGCCTTTTAGTTTGTTGGTAAGCCACGTACATTTAGTTTGATTCACAAAGTGGCTTTGCGTAAGTTGGTCCCGCAAGTTCTTACTCTGTCTGAAAGTCACTAAGGGTTTATTGCCTAACACTTTGGATAGTTTGGCATCTTGTTGTAAGATATGCCAATGTTGGTTGAGTATCTCAAGAATTTCCTTGTGTTCCTTGCTATAATCACCAATAAGTCTGATCGTTTTGGTATCTGATTGGTGAACAGCATTTTTCTTTGTAGTGAGGAGACGGGTCCTGTCTACCCCAAGGGCTCTGTTATAAGCCCCTTTCCTTAAACCGCCAGTATGATTTCTTCGCCTCAACCTTAAAGGAGAAGGAAAGTCTCTAAACAACATTACCTAAAAATCTCAGCCTTAATATAGTCTCTAACATATTCCCCCACCTCAATGTCCTGTTGCTTAGTTTGCCTTTGTAATGGCAAAGACAGGTCCTGCTATTAGGTACCTGTTTCAATCCAGAGCTGCTTCCTTTCTCCTCCATTAGAGATTTCCCTGGGCAACACACATGCGCACCTCACTGCTGAGCTGCTGCCGTTTTTTTTCTTTCTTCATTAGCATATTCAGCCTGTACGTGCTGAAAGTCTTGCCCTCGTTAGCCCCACCCACTTAATCCCATTGTCCAATCGGAACTCTCCTCTATTTTTTCAAGACATTGCTACACAGCCCCTCTCCCTAAAGCTGCAGTTTACAGTGTAGGAGACACAGGCGGTAGTGATGTCAGCAGCTTGAAAATGGCAACTGCAATCTATTTGAGAGGGCTCACTTTCAAGACAAAAAGCTGGATAAATAATGCTCATCCAGAAGAAATGCTATAGTGGTTTGGGAGGCAGAAGTATGGTAATTATATTAAAGGGATTTTTGAAGCTTCACTCACCTTCGGCCTCCGCTCCATCTACCCCAACACCTTCTGGCAGCTCGAATGAGAGGGCTCTCTCCCCTCTGTGGCACAGAAACCAGAAGGGTAAAACAAAGTGACGGGTTTGGGCACCTTATTTCTGTCCTTGTTATTACAGATGAGTCCCCTGGGGAGTTTTCCCCCCCTTACTAAGGTCATACCCTGAGACCTTCGGACGTTTTCTACAAACGTTTCCCCTATTATGGGGTCAGTTTTTTCAAGTTGCTTTTTTTGTTTTTCCAGTTTTGTTGTGTAATATTATGTTTTTTGAATGCAGGATATGTATACTGAATGCTTTTTGGTTAGTCGTATGCAGGGCCGCCATCAGAAATCACGGGGCCCCACACAACAAAATTTTCGGGGCCCCCCCTCGCGACACCTCCCCTAACCACGCCCCTAACCACGCCCTCACCTTAACCACGCCCCCTCACCACAAAGGTCATATTCACAAACCGTATGGTGGCCCTGCAGTATGGGGCTCTGGGGCCCTGCAGTATGGGGCTCAGGAGCCCTGCAGTATGGGGCCCAGGGGCCCTGCAGTATGGGGCCCAGGGGCCCTGCAGTATGGGGCCCAGGGGCCCTGCAGTATGGGGCTCAGGGGCTACATTGGTGGCTCGGGGGCTACATTGGTGGCTCAGGGGACTTACCTGCTTGTGCTGGCGTCTTCTTCTTCCTCCAGGAGGGTCTTCTTCGTCGTCTTCACCGTCCGTTCGCTGTCTCCAGGAAGCACGTCCTCCTCCAGCGACGTCCTCAATCTTCTGACTGCAGGCGGCTTAAATAGAGTTGCGCCCGTGCGTACTGACAACACGCGTACGCACGGGACGCAGCTCTGTGGGGAAAAATGCAGGGCAGAGTCAGGTCGCGGCCAGGCCCCCTGGAAGCAGGGAAATCCACCGGGCCCGGGAGGACTGTCCCCCCAGTGACCCCCTGATGGCGGCCCTGGTCGTATGGCACAATGTCTTTAGCTCACTCATTACCCCACCATGGGGCTGCACTGTATAACTCACAATGTTAAGGGCCTCAATTCCCCCATGAAAAGATCAATGGCGTTTAGGCAGTATTGTAAAATGGGAGCCGACATCATCTTCCTCCAGGAAACTCATTTCTCCAGCACATCTACTCCCAAATATTTCCACCATACCTATAATCGTTCCTACACGGCTAGCACTGATAAGAAACACAGGGGCGTTGCCATTTTCATACATAAATCTGAACTTTCACCTTACGTACTCCAAATCTGACCCTGAAGGCAGATATTTAATATTGGTCGGCCAAATCCAGGATAACCTGGTTACCCTGGCAACGGTGTATGGCCCAAACGATTCTCGGCGCAATTACTATACAGATTTTTTTTCGATCCTGGAGGAGGAGGGTAGAGGTCCCATTATTCTCGCAGGGGATTTCAATGAGGTGGTCAATCCTAACGTGGACAGACAATCTAGCGTTCCCTCCTCTTCCCCTAAGAGAGGCCCCACTATTTTGCTTCCCTGATAGGCCAATATGGCTTCGTGGACGCATGGAGGGAACATTACCCCTTTAAGAAGGATTTTTCATTTTTTTCCCCTCCCCACAATTCGCACTCAAGGATTGATATGATTTTACTAAGCAGGCAGCTGACCCCTTCTATCCTTCGCTCTGCCATACGCTCTTGCTCTTGGTCAGACCACTCCACTCCATTGTTACCCTGGAACTTGCCAATATTACGGATAAACCGTCCGGTAATAGATGGCGCATGGATGACACATTATTATCCTCTCCCCAACACAGAGACCATATAGAGTCAGAGATAGACTCATACTTTTCAATCAATAACTCCCCAGAAGTTAGCAGCCCAATATTATGGACAGCCCATAAGGCTTATTTGCGGGGTATTCTAATACAGCTCCGGTCACGGGTCAGGAAAGCCAAAACTGCGAATTTACAAAAACTTATGGTAACATTGCAAGGATTGGAAACTCAATATATTCATGACCCCCATAATTCCAGGCTCAGGAAAGAAATAGACAAATTGAGGACGGAAATTAACTTACACCTGACTGAGTCAGAAATTACTAAATTACAATGGACCAAACAGAAGTTCTTTCATAGGGCCAATAAAGCAGACACTATGTTAGCTAAAAGACTTGCTAATCTTTTAGATCTGCCTTTACCCAACTCAAAACTAAAGATGGCTCGTTGACGGCTAACCCTGAACGTATTGCTGCAGAGTTTGCTTCTTTTTACCAGACTCTTTATAGCAACCGTCCTGATCCTGACCCATCTACTTTGACAAATTTCCTCCAAAATTTGAAGTTACCTTCTCTAACCCCACAACAGATTACAGTTATGTCTGCATCAATTACATCAGAGGAAATGCAGACAGCAATAATGCAAATTAAGACAAGGAAATCCCCTGGCCCCGACGGGTTCTCCGGAAAATACTTCAAAACCTTTGCCTTGAAACTGATCCCTTGGCTCACTACAATGTTTAATGACATTATGCAGGGCAAGAGTGGGTTCTGCCAAGAGGATTTGTTAGCGCAGATAGCTGTTATACCCAAACCTGATAGGGATACCAAATTTCCGTCCGATCTCTGTCCTTAATATTGACATTAAATTACTAGCTAAAATTATGTCCACTAGATTGAACACCGTCATTAAGAGCCTCATTCACAAAGATCAATCCGGATTTATTCCTAGGAGACAGGTTACGGATAACATCCGTAGGATCCTTAATTTAGTTCATATAGCCAAATCGAAAAATATACCATCTATGCTTCTCTCCTTAGATCTGGAGAAAGCGTTCGATACTATATTGTGGCCTTTCCTTTTTGAAGTCCTCAAAACTTTTAATTTCCCTCCGTCCTTTTCACAAGTCATCTCGGCACTTTACTGCCGTCCTAGAGCACGAGTCAACTACATGGGTTTCAGTTCCACAGAGTTCCCTATACTGAGAGGCACCAGACAGGGATGTCCCTTGTCTCCCCTGCTGTTCGCCTTAGCGATCGAGCCGCTGGCACAAGCCATTAGAGCTAATAACAAAATTTCGGGGTGTCAGTGGTGGAGACAGAATATAAATGTGCCCTATACGCCGATGATATTATTTTGACCCTGACCAAGCCCATGACTTCCCTACCTTTTCTGTATGATACGCTTTCCACATATGCTAAACTGTCTGGCCTAGTGGTGAACTCCTCTAAGTCGGAGGCACTGAACATCTGCCTTCCAGAACATCACAGGAAGCTCCTGGAAATAAACTTTGAATTCCAATGGAGGTCAAAAACCATCAAATATTTAGGGACACTGATATCTTCCCATTATTCTACTCTGGCCTCAGACAATTATACTAAAATTGGTCATAAAGTATTAGCCATGATAACATCCTGGGGTAAACTTAACTTGTCCTGGTTAGGGAGGGTTACAGCCTTGAAAATGTCTGCTCTTCCACTTTTGTTGTATGTTTTCCGCACTCTGCCAACCTACCCTCTAAGAGGTTTGATTGACACTCTACAGAAGGCTTTTAATAAGTTTGCTTGGAACGGTAGGAGGGCCAGATTGAATTTCTCTACAGCTTGCCGAAATCATTACAAAGGGGGCCTTGGGATCCCAAATTTGAAATGTTACTTTTTTGCTGCTCAATTGTCTCAAATAGTCTCCTGGCATCTGCCATACGATGCCCAGTTGTGGGTTCACATCGAACAACACTCTCTCCAGGACGTTAATTTACGGAATATACTGTGGATTACAAATTATACTAATAAAGTCCCGAATAACCCTATAGTGGCGCATTCTCTGAAAGTGTGGGCCCGCACGAAAGACACCTATGGCCTATACTCTCCGCATAAACCGGCTACCTCTTTCCTTAACAATGTTGACTTCACCCCTGGTAAGTCATCTAAGGCCTTTGCCTGGTGGAAACGGTCTCACCTGTCGACTATCTACTCCCTCACACGGTCTAACAAAATACTATCGTTTTCCCAACTTCAGGAAACATACAAGGCTCCCCAGAGGGAATGGTTACGATACCAACAGCTCGAGCACTTTATAAAATCTCAACAAGAGGGTAATACTTCCCCCCCTCCGACAGCTTTCGAAAGACTTTGCCTGCATCTCGTCTCCACCAAAGGAGCATTATCCTACATATATGATAATCTGATCCATATCACCCCTATAAAAACATTGAAGTTCATCCAATATTGGGAGAAGGATCTAAGGCAATGTCTGGATGAATATACTTGGTCAGACATCTTTAAAAACACCATTAAGTGCTCTGTCAACGTTCTAATACAGGAGACCTCCCAAAAGGTGCTGCACCAATGGTACCTGGTCCCAGAGAAGGTTGCAAGATGGTATCCTACTTCCTCCAAGCTATGCTTCAGAGCTTGTAACCAGTCCGGCTCTTTCCTTCACACATGGTGGAACTGCCCTGTGGCAACCTGTTTCTGGATTAGGGTCTATACTCTTATTACCAGTGTCACGGGACTCACTCTCCCTAAAAACCCGGCTGAAGCCCTACTAAACAAACATGTCCCTGGTGGCAATAAATACTCCAGGCGAATGATCACATATATCTTTTCTGCAGCCAAGCAAACAATAGCAAAAGCCTGGAAAACCAAAACCCTGGATATACGTGAGGTGAAAAAGAGACTGGACAATCTACTGTTAATGGAAAGACTTACAAGCATCGAATCCGGCCAATCCAAGGCCTTTAACAAAACCTCGTCCCTCTGGCTCTCCTACCGACAAATTTCTCAAGGCTTGTTAACTTAGACCTCTCTGTTACTGGGTGTGAGGTTGAGCCATACAAACCTAACCAACAGCTCTTCTTCTATTATGTAACTAACTTGCATTCATGTTCCCCTTTTTTCCTTTTATTTTTATTCCTTTCCCCTTTTGGTTGACAATTTGATGGATATGTTTTCTTGTTTACCTTATGTATGCATCAGTACTATCTATGCCAATGATAACTGTGCCCCGGGGTGTTCCCGGTTTGCACACGTCAATGATGTCAACTTTTCAATTGAAAATAAAAATATATAAATAAAAAAAAAATAATATTAAAGGGATTTTCATTTAAATCCTTTCCTTCTCCTTTAAATTCTTCTGTTGAACTACACAGTCTTTTAATTCTCAGGTATTGGCCTACTGTATTCCTAGGATCGTATTTCTAGAATGTTGGCTCTGTGCATATAACAGACTGTTTGCGTCTCTTTGTGATAGACTGAAGTGGATAAGTTTATTGCTATCTGGGTCTCGGTATATACGGATATCTAAAAAGTTCAGTGTCTATTTGGGAAGTGACTTTTAAATTGATGTTATTGATATTGAGTATTTTGACAAATTCCGAGAACTTTTTCACTTGTGCTGGTCCATATTAACACTATATCGTCTATATAGCGAACCCAGAGAGGTATATGTTGGGTGAATTCAGCTAAATTGTCAAACTAATTTTCTCTCCCACCATCCTCGATAGATCCTAGCATATGATGGTGCGCAGGTACTACCCATTGCTGTCCCCCACTGTTGATGATAGTATTTCCCATTAAATGTAAAGTAACTGTGTGTAAGCACAAACTCTAGCAATTCCACTATGAAGTCATTGTGATCATGGAATTACTCACCACGTTGTGTGAGGATATCTTTGACAGCTGTTAGGCCCACCGTATGTGGGATACTGGTGTATAGGGACTGTCAAATCTCCAGTAATTCCCACGTTCTACACCATCCCCAAAATCCATAAAAATTCACAATGCCCCCCTTGGTGCCCCATAGTCTCGGGGATCGGAAGCCTGACAGAACCCTCCAGTAAATATATAGATGGAATTCTAAAAACCATCTGTCAATTGCTTACCATCATTTATGACATCACTGACGCATATAGCATATAACACCACTGACATATAAAACATAAAAGCTCAGTGCTGTTCTTTTTATTTAACAATGCTCTTCCCATGAAACATCTATAACAGAAGTGCATTTAGTTTATGGGATCAGCATTTTTTAAATGTAAACAGCGCTATGTTTATACAAGCCTGTTTCCAAAAAAGTTGGGACAATGTAAAAATAAAAACAGAATGCAATGATTTGTAAACCATTTATACCCTATATGTCATTGAATAATATATCAGATGTTGAAACTAAGAAATATTATTGTTCTCTGAAAAATATATTGAATTGATGTCGGCAACACGCTCCAAAAAGGTTGGGACAGGGCTAACATATGAATAGAATTGTGTAATGCTAAAAAAATAAACCTGATGGAACATCTCACCAGTTGGCAGCAGGCCAGTAACATAATTGGATATATAAATAGCATCCCAGAAGTAAGATGGGGAAGGGTACAGAAAAGGGATCTTTCTGTGATTTAGATCACAAGTTGTCTCTGCTCACTCATCCCATAACCCACCATCTGTGACGGATCTGTGGGGAACTGTCCTGAAATCCAGCTAATTTGTTATGACCGGCTCTTCAAGAGTTAAAGGTCCTGATCAAACAGACCTCAGTGAAGACAATAGGGGTCAGATAAGCAATACCTTCCCCCCCCCACAGGCTCCAGCAGGTCTGAATACACCTACCTGAAAACAATAGGTACTTGCTGCGAGATGGGCTCGCCAGCGCCGATTCTGGGGCTGCTGCCCCCTGAGGCACCAGCCCAGATGCTGCCCCCCTGCTCCGCACTAAAAAAATCAGTATAGGAACGGGTCAAAAGGGGGTCCGCCCCTTGCTATTGGCCACTCGCTGCCGCCTGAGGCAAGAATCTCACCTTGCCTCATGGCAGGAGCGACCCTGGGGCATGAATAGGGCAACAGGGAGACTTGGGGGAGAGTTTGTGTGCAAGAGACAAGGTCTCCTGTACTTCGGTGGGACTGTGCCTGCGGGCATGCTACTATTTCTGAATTGTCATAGGGCATCTGGTACTTCTCAATGGTATTGGGCTTTCAAGGAGACTTAGCACCAGGCCTTTAGACCAGTGGGTGAGAACTGGTGTCAACTTTTGTCAACTTTGTGTAATGGAGAAATTTCTAGAGCAATGTGCCCCTGAAGTGCAGGTGTGGGATCGATCACCACTCACCCTAGAGGAAGCTGCTAGACTGGCAGATACATTTCTGGAAAGTCGTATGCGCTTGCCTCAAGGACAATCGGCTCTGCCAGGATCCATTAACGTAACCTGTGCACCAAGACTGGAGACTAGCAACCCATACCTACTCGCTGCCTCTCAATCGTCTAACCGCTCTCATTTACAGGCCGAATGCCCACAACCATCTAGGGGATCAGTGTCACATCCACCCCAGACTGTGGTCTTGGTTAATCCTGAAATGGTAGAAGCACCATGGCAGCCTACACAGACGCTAAAGCACCACACCCAGGTATGTACCCCTAATGACATGCCACATACCAAGCCCATTGGGGAATATATAGTCATGGGAGTACAGCAGGCAGATCAAGAGAAATACCATCACCAGACCATTCCGGTGACGGTAAACAGCAAACCAGTAAATGGATTCCTGGATTCTGATTCTTCATTAAGGCCCAACTCTGCACAGGCACAGCTTCTAAAGGACAAGCAAACCTAATCACATCCACAAAATTGTACTGTGTATATTGGAAACCTTGGTAAGAATGGCACCAGGGCTGAATTGGAGAGAGCTTTTGGCTGTTATGGACCTTTGTGTCGAGTATGGATTGCAAAAAAAAAACCCTGGATTTGCCTTTGGCAGGTTGAAAATCCCCATGATGCAGCTGCAGCGGTTCGGGCACTTAATAGGAAGATTCTATGTGGCAACTGTGTCAAAGTGGAATTTGCCGTGAGGGAGAAATATGAGACCCATGCACTCATGATGGCCGGTTTCCTGTGCAACAAAGAACTATAATAGATTGGAAGCCAGTGGCACATATTAAAGAAGTAAAGATCCAAGATGGTTTATTGCCAACAGATTAGCCACAATAGTGCAAGCTAGAACGCTATATTTATTCTGCAGAATGCTTTACCATACCTGAGTAAACAGCTCTAGACACTGTCTCTGTTTGTTTAGGATAGAAGCTGCCATATAAGCTTGGTGTGACATCATATCCTGCCCAAGTCTCTCCCTGCTCACATACAGCTTATGGGCAGAAGTCTTATGGGTTACAATTCACCAATTGTAAAGAGTCCAGCAAATTAATTGTAGGCGTATGCTATAGACCCCCTAATGTAAGTGAGGAGGAGGAGGCGAAGCTCCTCATGCAAATAGAAAAGGCAGCTAGTTTGGGTAAAGTAATGATAATGGGAGATTATAATTACCCAGATATTGACTGGAGCAACAGTACTGCCAGATCAGTTAATGGGAACAAATGAATAATCTTGTTGCATGACGATTTTATGACACCGGTTGTTGAGGAGCCTACCAGAAAAAATGCTATTCTGGATTTAGTGATCTCAAATAACCCAGAATTTATAGCAAATGTGCAAGTCATTGAACCCCTGGGTAATAGTGGCCATAATGTTATATCATTTAATGCCTGGTGCAAAAAACAAATATATACTGGGGCAACAAAAACCATGAATTTTGCCAAAGCTAATTTTAGTGCCTTGAGGGTTGCCCTACAGAGTATTGATTAGGGCATTAAGTTTTCAGCTAAAACCACAGAAAAGAAATGGTTGTCATTTAAAATTATATTAAATCATTACTGTCCTCAATTTATTCCCTTAAAGGACCAGTAACATCAAAAAAAAATGTTTAAAAATTTGTTCGTGCACAATGAAAAATAAACACCAAGACAAATGAAACTTTTAAAAAGCAAAGCCTTTATTAAGAAATAACTTACAGAAAATCCACTTCCTGTCCTCTTCAGAAACGGCGAAAAGGCGACCATCTACACTGCAGCAATCGATTTCTCCTTCCTGGCTATTCACTGACAGGCATCCTCCTCGCGACGTCCAGCAGCAGCAGTGTCTCTCCTTCCCCGTGCATCGGCTTCCCTCCTCCGCTCTCCTCACCTTCCTCTCTGTCTTCCCTCCTCCCCTACTCTCAGAGAGAGAGATGCGGCAAAGACAGCAGCAGCAGCCACGGGGCACAGAGTGGGTAGTAATTTGGGAGTCGGTGTGAGCGGAGGCAGGGGACTGAGCTCTAAGAAGCAGACAGTGCAGTGTAAAATACTTGTCTGTGTGTGAAATCCATCCCTTCGCTTCATTCAATGGCAGAGCACGGGAGAACTGCAAACAATCCTAGCACTGTGTATTTGCTTGTCTGCTTCTTTTGCCCCCTGCAGACCTGGGCTTCTAGGACAATTAGTCGCATTGAGGTTCCCCGCAGAGAGAAATACAAAACAGGCTGCCAAAGTCCGCAGACTGAGCTAAGTTGCCCGCTCGTTGCTGTGAGGAAAGGATACGTGGAGCTGCTGGGATGGGAGCTATACCCACCAAGGTTTACCTGTATGTGTATAGAGCTCCGTCCCCTGCCTCCGCTCACACCGGCTCCTAAATTACTACCTCTAACTCTAACGCTGAATCCCATTTGACACTGAGCACTAACTCCTAGGAGCCAAGCTTTAACCCCCTTCCCCTTGCCTGTAGCTCCCACTTACCTGCGCTCCTCATCCAGGAGAGATTCTCAAGTTGGCCTCATTGTGCAGCTCGGAGTCCCTCTGTTCAGCCTTGGTGCAGTTCTGCTTAGTGGGGTCGCCGGCGCACGAATTATGAGTTCATTGTATTATGCCAATGCTTTATTCTCTAAATATCCGACTGCAACTTCTGTTTTGCCATCCGGAGTCTTTTCAGAGTAAACTTCATGCGCCTTTGCCTCCAGTCCCCAGCGCAGCGGCTACGGGAACAGCCAGGGCAGAGCGTTCCCAGCGGGGTCGTCTGCGCATGGTTTATTCAACAATGGGAGCAGCCTGCACCCCCAGAGCCCTGCCATGTACCCCTCCAGCTATGGGCTCGACGCTGCCTTGTTCAATATGCACTGCTCGCCCTTTGAGTAGAACCTCTCCTCCCTGATGTGCGCCGGCGACCCCACTAAGCAGAACTGCACCAAGGCTGAACAGAGGGACTCCGAGCTGCACAATGAGGCCAACTTGAGAATCTACCCCTGGATGAGGAGCGCAGGTAAGTGGGAGCTACAGGCAAGGGGAAGGGGGTTAAAGCTCGGCTCCTAGGAGTTAGTGCTCAGTGTCAAATGGGATTCAGCGTTAGAGGTAGTAATTTAGGAGCCGGTGTGAGCAGAGGCAGGGGACGGAGCTCTATACACATACAGGTAAGTCTTGGTGGGTATAGCTCCCATCCCAGCAGCTGCACGTATCCTTTCCTCACAGCAACGAGCGGGCAACTTAGCTCAGTCTGGGGACTTTGGCAGCCTGTTTTGTATTTCCCTCTGCAGGGAACCTCAATGCGACTAATTGTCCTAGAAGCCCAGGTCTGCAGTGTGGATGGTCGCCTTTTCGCCGTTTCTGAAGAGGACAGGAAGTGGATTTTCTGTAAGTTATTTATTAATAAGGCTTTGCTTTTTAAAAGTTTCACTTGTCTTGGTGTTTTTCGTTGTGCACTAACGAATTTTTAAACATTTTTTTTTGTTACTGGTCCTTCAAGAAGTAAATGTAGAAGCTCTAAGAATCATCCTATGTGACTTAATACAGAAGTAAAGAAGTTAATAGGGAATAAGAGAAAGGCATTTAAATACTATTAATCTGTTGGGACAGAAGCTGCATTTAATGAATATAAACATTGTAATAAATTTTGTAAATCAGCAATTCGGAAGGCAAAGAAAGGAAATGAAGATTTAATTGTGATGGAGGTGAAAACTAACCCTAAAACGTTTTTTAAATATATTAATAGTAAAAAGATGCAGGTTGAGAGTATGGTTGTAACAGATACAGAAAAGGCAAATGTGTTAAATCAGTTCTTTTCTTCAGTGTATACAATAGAGGAATGTGTATGGTTGTAACAGATACAGAAAAGGCAAATGTGTTAAATCAGTTCTTTTCTTCAGTGTATACAATAGAGGAATCTGAGTTCCCAGGCTCACTTTATAGCTGCACTAATGGCTCAGCTCAATCTAGTCAGTGGCTGACTCAGGATATGATTCAAAAAGCTTTAATAAAAATTAATGTAAACAAGGCTCCAGGGTCTGATGGCATACACCCCCGGGTTCTAAGAGAGCTTAGTTCAGTTTTAGACCAGCCCCTATTTCAGATTTTCTCAGATTCACTTTCATCTGGTATGGTGCCTATGGATTGGAGAAAAGCTGACGTTGTTCCAATATTTAAAAAGGGATTACAATCTCAGCCTGGCAATTATAGGCCAGTAAACTTGACATCTGTGGTGGGCAAATTATTTGAAGGCTTGTTAAGGGATCACATTCAAAATGTTGTCCTAGTGAATGGCATTATGAGCAGCAATCAGCATGGCTTTATGAAGGATAGGTCATGTGATTATGATGAGGTAAATAAGATGCTGGACAGTGGGGGGGGCAGTAGATGTGATCTATTTGGATTTTGCCAAAGCGTTTGATACTGTGCCCCAGAAACGACTACTTTCTAAACTAAGTTCTGTTGGGCTTAATGAAGTCGTTTGCACATGGATAGGAAACTGGCTACAGGGTTGGGTACAGAGGGTGGTTCTTATTGGTACATTCTTGGAGTAAGGTTCTTAGTGGGGTCCCCCAGGGCTCGGTATTAGGTCCACTTTTATTTAACTTGTTCATTAATGACTTAGGGGAGGGTGTTGTAAGTAATGTATCAGTGTTTCAGTATTGTATCAGATGACACAAAACTATCCAGCCCAATTAATTCCATCCAGGATGTGGCATCCTTGCAACACGATCTTGACAAACTGGCAATCTGGGCAGCTAAGTGGCAAATGAGATTCAATCTTGATAAATGTAAAATCATGCACCTGGGATGTAAAAATATCCAAGCCACTTAATGGTACTGCAATAGGCAAATCCATTATGGAAAAGGACCTTGGAGTCCTTGTAGATGATAAACTTGGCTGTAGCAAGCAATGCCAGTCAGCAGCATCAAGGGCAAATAAGATCTTGAGCTGTATTAAAAGGGGCATAGAGACACGGGAGGAGGGGGTCATTCTTCCACTGTATAGAGCACTTGTAAGGCCCCATCTCGACTATGCCGTACAGTTTTGGTCTCCATCACTCAAACAGGACATGATTGTATTAGAGAAGGGTACAGAGAAGGGCAACTAAGCTGGTGAAAGGCATGGAAAATCTTAGCTATGAGGAAAGACTGGCCAAATTGGGGATGTTCACACTGGAGAAGAGGCGCTTGATGTGATAACTATGTATAAATATATAAGGAGATCATATAATAATGTCTCTAATGATTTATTTACCATTACGTCTTTCCAGCTGACACAATGTCACCCATTCCGATTAGAAGAAAAGAGGTTCCGCCTAAATATTCGGAAGGGGTTTTTTACAGTGAGAGCTGTGAAGATGTGAAATTCTCTCCCTGAATCAGTTGTACAGGCTGATACATTAGATATCTTTAAGAAGGGGTTGGATGGCTTTTTAGCAAGTGAGGGAATACAGGGTTATGGAAGATAGCTCATAGTACAAGTTGATCCAGGGACTAGTCAGGAAGGAATCTGTTCCCCCTCTGAGGCAAATTGGTGAGGCTTCAGATGGGTTTTTTTTGCCTTCCTCTGGATCAACTGGCAGTTAGGCAGATATAATAATAATAAAAAAAAAAAAAGGTTGAACTTGATGGACGTGTGTCTTTTTTCAACCTTACTTACTATGTTGGCTCTGAGCTCAGATTACAGCAGGGATGGGAGGGGGAGGGGAGCAAACTGAGCATGCTCAAGCCCTACCCTGGAGGTTTATGCTGAAAACAGGAAGTCTGATACAGAAGCCCATGTGTACACAATAAAAGGAAAGAAATGCTGTGTTTCTTTTGACAGAGGACTCAGAGCAGCATTACTTTGAGGGTTTACTGGTGTATTTATGTAGACCTTTCTGATAAAGCTTACTTAATTTTAGCCTTTCCTACTCCTTTAAATCTTGCTCTTAAATGTTAAAATGTATACCTTTACAAAATTTGAGAGCTTGTGCAAACTGATGAAGGAAATCCTGGACAAGAAAGTTGAAAAGGTCACTGTATCCAACAGACTTGTTTCCTCTCCTTGCTGTATTGTGACCAGCACCTATGGCTGGACTGCCAACATGGAGCGCATCATGAAAGCTCAAGCTCTTCGGGGACAATTCCACTATGGGCTACATGATGGCCAAGAAGCATTTGGAAATCAACCGAGCACCCCATTGTGGAGACACTGAGGCAGAAAGCAGACACGGACAAGAATAACAAAGCAGTGAAAGACCTAGTGGTGCTGCTCTTTGAGACTGCACTACTGTCATCTGGCTTCTCTCTGGATGATCCGCAGACGCACTCAAACAGAATTGATGAAGATGATGCAGCTGTGGAAGAGACTTCACCCATTGTGCCAGATGACATCCCACCTCTAGAAGGTGAAGAAGATGCTTCTCGCATGGAGGAAGTGGATTAATCGGTTTGCTGCCCTGTAATAATTACCAGTCCTGCCCCCTCCCACCTGCATATGTGCACTGTCTGTAACTCGGTAGGGGAATGACTTCTCCCTTGGACTTTAATATGTCACGATACTGGGGATGGATTTTCCCTTATATATATTTGGGGAAGCTTCAAGACGATGGCTGCTGTACCCCTTTTTTTTCCCTCTGCAACCTGTTTTTTGTGTATTCCAGTCTGTGAGCAGTTTAGTTCTGTAAGTTATTGTGGCAGTATGCAGCTAGCTTGGCTTGTGATAGCCCTGAGTTAGTGGCCAGTTTGTTACAGAGCCGCCAGCTGGTCTGTTAGAATCTCTTTAACACATGCACCTTACAGGCAGCCCCGTGTTGCTACAGTAATGGGAATGGTGAATTCGGGTGTCTTAATTCTATGCCAATGTTGTATATGGCTGGGGGCACTAACAGATGACTGGAAGCACCAACTAGCGCAAGGCCGGTCAGTGCTCCTCCACAAACTCTACCTACATCCCCCCCCCCAGACTGGAATCTCCTGGCCCCTCCCCGGATGTCTTGAATGCTCTGTGTAAGTCACCATGATACTACACCTCTCTATAGAGAGTCTCAATACGGAAACTTTATTTTATTTTTTTTTTTTGTTATTGTAAAGTTGAGAATGTAGCGCAAAATAAAGATCTTTTTACAGTGGAAAAAAAAAAAAGTATACCTTTTGTGATCAAATGTTTGTTGTACAGCTGGTTGCCACAAAAGTAAATAATGGTATGTATTGCTAAAGATATATAAAAAAAAAAGTTTAGAAGTGGGTAATGTTTTTTTAATCATTGTTAATATTAGAGTGAAGAGTTATTAAGCTCACATTTATAAGGAGATCAGGAGAAAGGGTAATAGTTTAACTATGTATAAACATACAAGGTGACCCATAAAATAATACAATGCATTTTTCCCCAGAAGATTCTTCCAGCATATAATGGCATGTCATAATCTTTATAATAGTGTGGAGGAAAAGTTTTGCAGGCCATGCTTTGCCCACACGTTTCTGCCCCCTTGTGGAGTGAACAGTTTCTAAGTGCCCATGAGGCCCTTCTAGGAGCTGTTTCAAGGTTACCCTAAGATTGTGCAACATCTGAGTCATTAATTGCACACTGAAATGTACTCCTTATCACTCCCTTCCAATACCTCTCCATGATCAGAGGCTATATAATGTCTGGTCAATCCTTTGTTCTTTTTTCTGTCTCTCTTGAGCACAGGATCCACATAGCTTGTGTATGTTTATTATATATATATATATATATATATATATATATATATATATATATATATATATATATATATATATATATATATATATATAAAATAAACTTGGTTAACCCTTTCACCTCAAGTGATCTCTGGTCTTTAAATTTTTCCCCAACAACAGTAATAATTTGTGTAAAGGGGGGGGGTCACTATCTTGGCCTTTGTTAGGAGTGACAGTCACATAATTTGTGTAGTTAAGAAGCTTAGGTGTTGCCACAAAGCATGAAGCAGAGGTACACACATCATAGAAGCTGATGCGACAGAGCTGAACATTAAATTGTGAGCTGCACTGGCTTCTGAGCTTCTGAGTTTGTCGCCCATAGACTTTAAATGCCAAGCAGAGCGAAACGGGTCAGATTCTCACTGAAGTTAGAGCTATGAAGTTGTGGAATAATCTCCCAGAGACTGTTGTGTTTGCAGATACATTAGATTATTATTTTCAGAAAAGGGTTGGATATTTCTTTAGAAAGTAAGAATACAAAGTTATTTAAAAGAATTAGTAGTTCAATTGGTCCTATTGTCCACTTTAAGTCAGGAAGTATTTTTTTTTCCTCATGAGGCTTTTTGTAGAGGTTTGAAATAGGGGCTTTTCACAATTCCCTGGATCACCTTGCAGTTAAACAGAGTTCACTTGGGCAAAAGTGAACTTGATGGATGTCTTTTTTTCTCATTTCAGCATAATTGTAGACAAGATAGAGACATGGTTGCAGCTTTTGTTAAACTGGGACCCTGTGCAACGGGGAGGAGGAATAGACTGTGGTCGTCCAAGATGTTTCATGCTGATGGACCAGATCTTCAGCTTGAAGGTAAAAGCAGTGTTAGAGGTTCTTTATAAATCTGTAATTGAATCATTTAGTTAGAAATGGAGAAATATTTTGAATATACCAGCTTAAGAAGTAAAAGCACTTTTAACAAATGAACATAGATTAATGTCTTCAGAGTTACAAATAAGGCTACTACATGTTCCGTTTATTTTTGTTTTACCTTTGTTCACGAGTAGCAGCACACAAAATGGATACTATATGTCTCCGCACTAAACAATAACGCAAAGCAAACAATATAATTTTTATGTTCATATAAGAATAATAAAGATTGCTTTTCTTGTAGAAAAAAACTTACACACAAGGGACAATTGCATTGTTCCATTCATTCACCCCATAACTGCACTGTTGGCTCAGCTAAGTCTAGTCAGTTGTTGAATCAGGATATGGTTCATAAAGCTTTGTTCAAAACTAATGTGAACAAGGCACCAGCGCCAGTAGTAGTAGTAGTATTACAATCTCAGCCTGGCAGTTATTGGCCAGTTTGACATACGTGGTGGGCAAATTAATTGAAGGCTTATGAAGGGATCACATTTAAAATTATGTCCTGGTGAATCATATTATAAGCAGAAATCATTATGGCTTTATGAAGGATAAAGGTCAAGTCAGACAAATTTGTTTTTTATGATGAGGTTGGTAAGATGCTGGACAGTGGGGTACCAGTAGCTGCAATCTATTTGTTTGCTATATGGTCTGATACAGTGCCCCACAAACAATTGCTTTCTAAAATAAGGGCTGTTGGGCTTAATGATAGGAATGGGCGAATTTGACCCATTTCGTTTTTCAAAAGGTTCACCACCGGCAAAAGTCTATGGGTGTCAAAATTTTTTTGTTGTGCGGCGAAATTTTTTTGACGCAGGACACCACACAAGTCTATGGGCTTCATTTCCTTGGTGAAACAAGGCGAAAAAATTCGCCCATCCCTACTTAATGAAGTTGTTTGCGCATGAATAGGAGACTTGTACAGGGTACAGAGGGTGGTTGTTAATGGTGCTTTCTCTACTTGGAGTAAGGTTTTTAGTGGGGGTGCCACAGGGATCTGTATTGGGTCCACTTTTATTTAACTTTTTCATTAATCACTTAGGGGAGGGTATTGTAATTAATGTATCAGTGTTTGCAGATGACTATGCAGCCCAATTAACTCCATCCAGTATGTGGCATTCTTGCAGCACGATCTTGATAAACTGGCAATCTGGGCGACTAAGGGGCAGATGAGATTTAATGTTGATAAATGTAAAGTCATGCACCTGGGAAAAAATATGCAAACCACTTATACCCTTAATGGGACTGCACTAGGTAATTCCATAATGGAAAAGGACCTTGGTGTCCTTGTAGATAATAAACTAATAAACTGGCAGTCAGCAGCAACAAAGGCAAACTAGGTCTTGAGCTGTATTTAAAGGTGCATAGATGTGTGGGAGTAGGATCTAGAATATTCCATACAATTTTGGTGTTCAGTGCTCAAACTGGTTATTTAATTGGAGAGAGTCCAAAGAAGGGCAGCTAAGCTGGTAAAAGGTATGTAAAATATCAGCTATGAGGAAACACTGGCCAAGGTTGGGTTGTGTACGCATTTCAATTAGAAGAAAGGAGCTTCTGTCAAAATGTCCAGAAAGGGTTTTTTTTTTTACAGTAATAGCTGTGAAGTTGTGGAATTCTCTCCCTGAATCTGTTATACTGGCTGATACATCACATAGCTATAAGAAGGAGTTGGATGGCTTTTTAGCAAGTGAGGGGAATATAGGGTTATCGAAGATAGCTCCTTGTTCAAGTTGATCAAGGGACTGGTCTGATTGTCATCTTGGAGTCAGGAAGGATTTTTTTTTCACCCTCTTGAGGCAAATTGGAGAGGCTTCAGAGGGGTTTGTTTACCTTACCCTAGATCAACCAACAGTTAGGCAGGCTATATAGGCATATAAGGGTGATGATGACATTGATGAATGTCTTTTTTAAACCTAACTTACTATGCAACTATGTAAATTTTAAATGAGGCTGAAAATCATGAATGTTTTTATGAACTGGGAAATTAATAAAGTTGTTAGAGACAGTTCCCAATAACTTATTTAGAAACTCACTCTACATTAGAGTTTAAAACCTTAAACATTAATTTGGGGGCAACATTGGTAAACATTAATTTGGGGGCAGGTTTTAAAAGCTATTACAGGTGTAGGATCCGTTATCTGGAAACCAGTTATCCAGAAAGCTCCGAATTATGGGAAGACCGTCTCCCATAGACTCCATTATATCCAAATAATCCATATTTTTTAAAATGTCCTTTTTCTTTGTAATGATAAAACAGTATATTGTAATTGATCCCAACTAAGATATCATTGATCCTTACTGGAAGCAAAACCAGTTTATTGGGTTTATTTAATGTTTAAATGATTTTTTAATAGACTTAAGGTATCAAATCCCAAGTTACGGAAAGATCCCTTATCTGGAAAACCCCAGGTCCTGAGCATTCTGGATAACAAGTCCCATACCTGTAGTTCAATTTAGGGAAATCTTCTAAGGGTTATTTTAGTTAATCTACTTATGAACCAAAGGATCTTTAAGTCTTTACCTGCAAACATAATTGATGAGTCAATGTATATCTTGTTTATAGCAACAATAGCTATTGTGCAACTCTGGAAAAAGGTCTAAACAGTATTAGTAATTGCTCTGTTTTTCCAGAGCAAAAGTTGAGTCTTTAAAAACATTTGCAGTGAAAGACTTTTAGGCAAATGTACTTGTGTGCATTTTTTGGAACCTTGAATATTCAGAATTTATTTAAAAATAAAGCAGTGAAAAGTTTCCAGAAAAAAACTCTGCAAGTTAAAGCTGGTAAGTTTCAAAAGAAGTCAATGGAAATTATCTCTAGCAACTGATTTAATTATTTTCTAACATTCCAGTTTTTAGCCTCACTGAAAATGAATGGAACAATGTAGTTCTTATTGGTGTGCTTTTTTTTTTTTTCTGCACAAAAAGCCTGTGAGAATGTTTTGTCAAATATTTTATTAAGCAAGCTTGGTGTTCAAGGTCACATGGTTTTGAAGCATTTTTTTTTGACCTTCAAAAAATTACTAATTTAATAATTTATTAGTTTCCCCAAACTAGCAATATTTTCAGTTTGTAAGGCAGCAGCTCCTTCGTAGTATTAAAATATGTAATTTTTTCAAACCTGGATAATTTGTACCAGAAATCTACCAAGAGCTAACTAAATATCCAAAAACGAAAATGATGCTTAAAAAACTCAACACTAGTGATAAACTTGCCATAGATCAGTAGTTGCTAGACTTTTTTCCAGTCATACTGCTGACAGCAACAATTCATATTTATACTGTATTTATATCCTAATTTTCTTATTTCTTAGATTGTGCACATTTTGAATATGACATCTGCCAAGATTCATTCTTTTCACTTGCAACCTGAGGAGAGCCTACACACACTGCAATCTCGTATCGAGAGAGAGACTGGCATTAGCACGTGTAATCAAGAGTTGCTTCTAGAGATGGGTGTATCTCTTGATCCAAGAAAACCAGCATCCCAATGTGTTATAGATGGAGTGGTGAGGATTATTTTAACAATATTTACAGATTGACATTATGCTTGAATAAAAGTCAAATGTGAACTCCGTGCAAAGTCCAATTTTATAGGTATATAGCGCCACCAATAAAATGTTTATGGACCCACTTGTCCACGAATCAAAATTCAGATTTAGTGCGCTGCCAACTGATAAACAGATTTCCCAGTCCAAGCCAGTTTGTAGGTTTTTGTGCCTGTCACAGATTTCCCTGCCCCGTGTTGTTAGCTCAGTATTTTGCTTGCAAATAAGAACTTATATGGTGAGGTATCCCCGGAATTGTCGGGGACCCCCTGAGCGGTCAAACTCACCGAGCTGCACACAGAGAAATGCCTTAATTGGATCTGCTGCTATTCCCCAGCTGCCCACGGAAATATTGCCCGCCAGTTTGTGTTGATCTCTACAGGTCACGGCCCTTTTATTGCTTAATGAAATTGCTTTTTAAAACCACTAATATCAAGTCTGTCTGATCACGCGAATCCCAGTGGCTGAAACCGGACCATTGAGCTAATTAAACACAAGGAATCCCAGAAGGAGAACCGCCACGTGGACCACGCAGAGAATCAAAGACATCGTAGTGACTTATAGAGATCAACACAAACCGACGGGCAGTGATTTTTACCACTCCTCTCCTATTCATATTCCAGTCTCTTATTCAAATAAATGCATGGTTGCTGGGGTAATTTGGACCATAACTACCAGATTGTTTATTATACAAATTGAAGAGCTGCTGACTAAATAACTCAAAAACCTTAAATAATAAAAAATGAAAACCAATTGCAAATTATCTCAGAATATCACTCTTTACATCATACTAAAAGTGAACAACCCCTTTAAGAAACAATTCTTATGCTCAGTACAGTAAGGGGCAGATTTATTATGTGGTTTAAAAAACAGCAGGTTTGTGTAAAAAATGCTTTACAAATGACATCATTTTTTGATGTGATTTTTATTAGAGTGACCTCCACTGGAACTTAATTACAGAGGTCTGAAGCTGTGTAAAATAACGGTGGAAAATCTGGCAATCGCAGAAATGTATTTTACGAAGCTGTTTACACAGCGGTTTTACACAGCATAATAAATAGGCCCCTAAATCTGTGATGGTAGATTCCTTTACCCCTATAAGTGCCAGCATAATTTCAAATTTCATTTGCACTCCTGCGTACCTTCACTCTCCTGCCATTCATGAGTACAGTGTTGCAGATGAAGGAGGGCCTTGAAGGTTACAAGAAGGGTTTTATCAGCAGTTCTTTTCTTTAGAAAATACCATGATAATTACTACAAAATATCATTAACAGAAGTGAACCATATATGTCTTTCTACTCAAAATTACCAAGCTGAAAAGCTAAGCTAAATTTAGTGGTTTTTAATTTCTAAACATCTTCTCAAAGCTTATATTTACAGCTTCAAATGCCACACATATACTTGCATGCCAAGAATAACATCCAAAATATGGAATATTCTAAACCCTTTGTTGCCCAATGTGCATAGGAACACCGATATATGTGCCATGTACAGTACCCGAAATGAAAATATTGCACATGAAATTTTCAGGGGTAAAAACAAGTATTTCAGAACAATATAGAATGCAATGCGATCATTAATATACAATACAATCAATCAAAGCTATTCTTTTTTTGCCTAGTGTGATCAGTGGTCAGAATCAGAGTTTTAGTAGTTTTCATGGGTGGAGGGTGATTTTTTTGCTTGGGAAGGCTACTTAACCCCTTCCTTGCCAGGACATTTTGGTCTGCATATGTCCTATAAAGAGAGGGCATGTCATAAATCACCAAATAGTAAATCCCCCCTGCATAGTAGACTGCTGCTTGAAAACAAAGAGAGGACACTTGGAGTCCAATTATGTACCTCACAAGGAACAAACATGAAGCAGCTTCAATTTCAGTTTATCTCCTATTGCACTGAGACAAAACTCACTATTTGCCTATGCCCACCGAAGAATATTGAGAGATGTATTTCATGTATTTCAACACGAGCTTGGGGTTGCAGGAAGAACCCTACAGCCAGTTGAAGTGGAGGATTTGTTTGGGACCCAGTACACACTGAGGGCAATGTCATAGAACCAATAATGGGAACTCTGTTAACATTTTTGGCACATTATTTAACAAAAAGCACTGAATATAGGAACCACAAGCATATCCTACAGTAAAGCTGGCCATACACAGAGAGATCCACTCATTTGGCGATTTTGCCAAACAATCGGATCTCTCCCTGATATGCCCACCGTAAGGTGAGCGATATCTGACTGGTCCCATCGTCAGCCCTAGTACCCAACAATCGGCTCATAATGCAAGTAGTGTGTGCTGTCGGATCAGATGCGGTCAGCGATTCGACAGGATCTTTAGCCGTGCCTGATCGATGTCTGGCAGACTTTTGAGCAGATATCTATCAGGGAAGCCCGTTGGAAAGCCCCATACACGGGCCAATAAGCTGCCGACTCAGTCTGTCTGTAGCTATTATTGGTCTGTGTATGGCCACCTTAAGAGACAGTGGGGCAAATTTATTTACCTTTGAATTGTGCCAGCATTGGCTATGCCACACTTCGGCAGGCGTAGATTCGCAGGGCTGCGCAAATTCACGAAGATCCGAAGTTGCGCACAAGTAACTGATCGTTTGCGAAGTTGCGCTAGCAATGTTACGATTAGCGGTTCAAAGTTACGCTAGCGAAGGCAAATTTGCATACGGCGTGCAGTTAAAGTACAATGGCCGTATATGCAGCAGCAAACACATTACACTACACAAGGCCAGGGAACCTTAATAAATGTGTTCAAATGCCCTACACATGTGCCCACAGTATAGTTTAGGTGCCATATGTTATCAAATGTAGGGGGGAAGGAGGGTACCCTAAAAAAAAATTTCGATCTCTTTCAGCCTATCACCCTATAAAAAGTAAAAGATGCTAGCGTTTTTTTGGCAAAAAATGTCAGCTTTTTTTGGACCATCCCTAACTACTCTATTGCACTTCGCCTGGTCTAAGGTGGCGAAGTAAAGTCTGGCGCAAGAGGTAACATTCACGAAAATCCTCAACTTAGTGAATTAGCGTAGTTACGTCCCTTTGCCAGAGCGCAACTTCGCCTTTTAGTAAGGGTGCGAAGTAGCGCTGAGTAGGTCCACTTCGCTAGTGAATTTACGCCAGCACCCGTTAGTAAATCGTGGCAAAATGACGTCACGCTGGCGAATTTTCGCTAGCGTTAGCCACTTTGCCCTTTAGTAAATTTGCCCCAGTGGGTTATGGCACCACAAGCACATAATAAATAGAGAAAACTGTGTGTAGTGCAGAAGCAAGGTGAGTTTAATTAACACTTGGATATTCAAAAAAACAGAACGTGTAAATGTTGTCATTGTGTAAGGAACACACACATTGTGTAAGGAAAGGCAGTGGTACCTGTAAAGTATTTGTTGCATTTATTGCACATAGTAGCATCCTTTTTTGCTTGTGGGAAACCATGCACACTGTACATTAACAGATAGCTGCAGCACAGATACATTTTTTCAGGATGGGCCCTTATTTTGTTCTCACGTGTTATCCTGCTTTTACCCCTGTTTCACTCTAACCAGTTTATATCCTGCCTTTACTTTATTATGTTATTCTTTAATATCCACTCTCTCTACTTTTATTCTGCTTTCTACCATCAATGCTATGCTTTTCAGTTTTTTTACCACTTTCTTGTGTTTCCTCTTGTTTAACCAATGAATAAATCTCTCCTTCTATCACGTTCTAGGCTCCCTTTTATGTTCCTTTCTACTAACCTTGCATTTGAGTCCCTTCTGACTTCATGTTTCCCTGACCTGGAATGCCTGCACTTTTTCATATTGTTTCCTGGCTGACAGGTAGAAATCAATTCAGAGTCTACCAATAAAGAAAAACAAGTACCTGTCTCCGGCACATATAACCAAGAGCATTTAATTAATATATAGAACCAAGGACTTTTTAATTAATGGCAGCAGATGGAGACTGAATGTAAACATGCATGTAAACAGACATATGGAACTTCAGTTCTTTTTCCGTGAAGGTGCAAGTCCCAGCACTAGGTGATAGGCTAAGCTTTAGTAAAGCTCAAAGTTTTCAGTCTTCAGTTTTCAGTCTTCAGTTTAGCCAATCCCATTGAGGCAGAACCAGGACACATTCGAGTGAAAACACTACATCTGAACCTGCTTTCTTTCTTTTTTTGTTTTAACTCTTGATTGTATTATTATTTTTTGTCAGCCAGGTTTGGGGAGGCTTAACCTCTCCTAGCCTTAATGAAAATTCGCTCATAGTTGTTTTGCTGTGTTATGAAAATTTTATGGGCACAAAATGCTATGAGATCAGAGTAAAATACAAAAGTAACAAGCCACTTGACCAGTTTTGATATGGATAGCCGGTTTTCAGAAGGGTCGACTGCCTGCCCAGTTTTGCAAATAAGGAAAACCGGGCAAGATCCACCTTGATTGTTATGGTGATCATCTAATCACTGATCGCTGCATCATGACCTTGGCCCCGTGACAACACTTGCCCCACCCATGATGTCACTGACTGCCCTGTGAAATCGCTGGCCCACCTTCTGCCTGGAACACGGGCCAATGAAAGTTGGCAACCCTAACTAAACCCCCATTAATTTTTAAGTGTAAGCCATCCTATCCCCTCCCCAAACATGTGAAAACTAATGCCAACACTCAACTGTTCATCCATACCTACTATTGATATACAGTACTAGAGAAAGATTGTCTAAATCTTTCTCCGATGCTTAAGGATGTGCATAATGTTCCCGTGTCCCAGCATGGCAGCTCACTTCTAGTGTAGGGGGCATAGCACTTGCTGGGATGATTTTCTTCAATTAAATACTATTGAATACTGTTTTAGCCCACATCTCCTGCATGGGAAACTATTTTTACGGTATTAGTTACTTTTAAGTTTGGGCACCTTTTCAGTAGATTACTTTTATTTAAATGTAGTGCATTTTGCATTGTTCTTTTGCCTGTGAAAACTTTGAATGTACTGTTTATATTTTGGGATGTCTACATATCCCATACTTCGATAACCCTGAGCATTTGGTGCTTCAAACTGTTAAGGAGACCACTGGCAGTCATATATTGGATTTATCTTTATCTGTATCTAATCGTTATCTGTATCTTTGTTTGTAAGAATAAGTTCAATGTAAAGAGGAGGTAAAGAGAGGAAATGGGTGTGATGGAAGGGGAGAGGGGAGGCCAAATTTGTGATGGAGTGGAGGTGGCTCAGATGCAGAAAAACTAGGGATTGCAATTTTACCGACACGTATATTGCCGGCAAATTTTTAGTACTGGCCTTTGTGGCAACCCTAGCCCTGGCAGATCATTTCTTTGCTCCCTGATTAGCAAATGCATAGTACATAGTTTACCACCCCTCTCCGCTTTGCCACTGTATTTAGCGATGGATTAGGAGAATTTCCTTTTTTTATTTGTAAAAATGTTATCTATATAGGCAACAGAGTGCTTCCAGCTAAAACCGTTACCCTAGGTATGGACCCATGGATGACTTTATGGTATATAAAGCCGTGTCCATTTGTCAGAATGTGTAATTGGGTTTTTTGGGTCATCATACTTTTTGCATCTTACTATATAGCATTTCAGGCAAGGTTTTGCTTTTGTAATGGGTAAACTGGCAGCCATTACAATTTTTATGCACTGTTTTAATTCTGATGTCTTTATATGATAATATGTCTAACAATCATATTAAATCATATTCAAAATGCATCCGTTAACTCAAGCAGAATTATGCACTAAAATCAATTTCTCGAAAGAGCAAACAGATTTTTTTATATTTAATCTGGAAATCTGACATGGCGCTAGACATATTGACCGTTTCCCAGCTGCCTCCCAGCCATGTGACATGTGCCAAAAATTCATTACATTGAGTAGGAGAAACAACAGCCTGCCAGAAAGTAGTTCCATCCCAGTGTTCTCTCTTTCTGAAAGTACATGACCAGGGAAAATGACCTGAGAATAAGTGTGGCTGCCTACATACCAATATTACAACTAAAAATAAAATACACTTGATAGTTCAGGAATGAAATTTTATAAGGTAGGGTGAATTATTTGCAGTGTAAACAGTGTAATTTAGAAATAAAAACTACATCATAAAAATCATGACAGAATCCCTTTAAGGGACATGTGAGACAAGATGTTCATAGCTGTCCAGTCCTCCTGTTTCCCAAGCAGTTACCCGATTATGAAACTCCCTCCCTCGACCTCCCATCACTATCCAGCTACTTTCTGTTGGCAAATACAGAAGTGCGATTGCACAGAAGCATTCAGTGATGTCAGAGACACAATGTGCGCATGCACAGTGAGCATTCAGTGTTTCAGATGCTTTTGTGCACATGTGAGGTGATGTCACTTCTGGTCCAAAAAACTTTTTTTTTTTTCTTTAACTAAAATTTTACATATCTGAATGTTGTAAATAGCAATTTTCAGATGCTCAGAAAACGTTTAACTCTAGCAAAGCTTTACATTTAGGTAGGCATTAGAAGAAAATTTTACTTTTGAATGCTGTAGAATGTGTACTGAAGTAATCTTACTTTTAGGGGCTTTTACAACACAAACATAGAAGTTGTGTTGTATTTGCAGTGTCAGTTATGACATTTTGGATAAACTATTTTCCACTAAAATATGATAATTTCTTGTGTGGTGCTTTGAAAATTCTGTCCTGTTGTAGGTTTTTGATCTGTACAAGTCCGAAAACTCCATAAAACTATACATATATAGTGGCATGTTTGGGAGAAATGGCACTTTCCAAATCAGTTGTTTTCACTATTGAAATATAAAATATATATATGTATTTTATAGTTTTACTATGAAAGTCATTTTAAAACAAGTGTATAGAGGTGAAACATGTAGACACTTGAAAAGCTTAGGTTAGCTAAAAAAAAAAAAAAAATAGATCTTTTTAGATCTCATCAGTGCAATATATTAGAACATGGTATCTGCTGATTTGCTACTCTCCAAGTCCTACCCACTCAGAAGCCATGTTCCAATATCTTGCACTGATGAGATATAACAAGATTGGCATAGGCTGTCTGTAAGTTTTGATATATGGCTTATATGGCTCTGAACTATTAGGCTGTATCTGTGCTATATAACCAGTAGTTCTGGGTGCATAGTTGGCCTCAGGGAAATAAAGGAGTGATTTGCTTGTCTCTGCCCATAATGCCTTATGTGAGTTAAAATCTAATTTTTGGTATTTACAGTAGGTAGTGCTATGTGTGTAGCATGACATGTAAATACCTTCTGTTTTCAGAATGTTTTACACCGCGTATCCTTCCATGAGAAAACTCTTCTTGAGGAGTTTATTATCTTATTTCACTGAGGATATCACAAGTTCAGATTTTATCTTTGAATCACTATTTCACTATCATTGGCTTTTCCATATAGCCTTGATAGAAATTTGGGAACATTTTTGTGTTTACATACTGATTCAACAAATGTGGAGGGCAGGGTTACAAAAGCTGCTGACCTGGCCCCTCCAGATGACTCAAAAGCTTTTTGTTCATGTAATGGTGCTACCATCTGATATCTGGCCAAAATTTCTTCTGCCCACACCTGGGCAGCAAGGTGTCTGTGCACATGTTGATTCTGGGTCCCATGAGGGCTATAAGAAGGGCCCAGAAATAATGTTTGCTGAGAGACCTAAAGTTGACTGCTGCTTTGAATGTAAAATATCTGAATGTAAAAATGATCAAACTAATAAAATATATAACCTCTCTTGTCTTTCTGCACAGAAAGGATGGGATAGCTATATGGTGTATTTGTTTGATAAAAGCAAAACTGTTTATGAAGGACCTTTTCAATCAAGGAGTCTTTCAGAATGCCTCAATTACATAGGTAAGTACAGATATAGGAATGCTTCATTTCTAGGCAGGCTTGGGCCTAGGGCAGTAAAATATTAGGGGCGGCATTCAGCCCACCAGTATTTTGAGGAGCACTGAGGATGCGCAGCTCCCCAGAGCTCCACCACATGTGCGCACGGGGGGGGTGGGAGGTTGGGGGCTAGGACCGCATAGCCTCTGGAAATCCTGCCCTGTTTCCAGGTATGCTGAACTTTATCCACAGGAACAGAAAGTTTGGTTTAGATACCAGACTTCTTATCTAAATTTTGTAAAAGGTCAAGTGACACTAAAATAATAAAAGGAATACAAATGCATTTAAACCTAAAATGCTGTGTTCTGTGGATAAATGGCTCTAAGCGACACAGGACAGGTGCAATAAATATATACACGCAGGCCTTATATCTTTGCTTGTAACTACTCACAAGAGATCCATGAACATCAGGCACATAGTTGCCCATATTAGGAGTGTGCATCTCTGGAAGGTTTGTCCCTGCAAGGCATCCATAGTGGGAACGTGTGGCCAGCTGACCAGGAAGCCAGAGTGCCCCTACAGAGGAGTGTAGTAGGGAGAGACAGAAGAGGGGATCAGCCTGGATTGCAACTATGTGCCTGAAGTTCATGGATGCTGGATGTTGACAGTATCTGTTTTAACAAAGAACAATATCTTGCATTTGCTACCTGTGGTAGATTTATTGCTAAAAGTTAAGTCTGCTATGTAGTTTAGTGGAAGAAATAACAAAATATTTAGATTTTTCATTAATTAAAACATTAGACATTCAGTATCTTCAATGTAAACCCTATTCTCTTCAAATGCATTAGAAATAATTAATAAATAATATACATGAACTGAAGACTTTGTCTTTTTTTTTTCTGGGAAAGACATGTTCCATAATGTAACTGGTAGTTACTGTTTATTCTCAGACAGAAACTGGCATATCTCCAAAAGCTCGTAACAACGAGCGGGGGAAAATGTTCCTTATCTGAAGAATAGGTATCAATAGGAGAGCTGGAACTCTCAGTTTTGGGGATGATAAAACATCAGTGTCACTAGAGGCTTCAAAGATATCGTAGGCCGAGCCATTTGATATATATGTTCCTTACCCCGGGGATTCAGGAGGAAACAACCATCAAGCCATAAACCGGTACCACCTTCTTAGAAAGAACAAGGAGTTCTTCTTTAGTTTTTCCCTAGTGTAGGACAGGCTATCCAAAATTTGGCTTTGGGGCACACTTCTTTGGTCTCCCAGTGGATGAATGTTACTACATACACAAGCCTTTTAGGTTGGTGCATGGCTTACTAGTCATGTTCAGAAGCCAAGATTCCCATGAACATGTTAGAATTCGAAGCCATTAGTAACACACTGAACTGGACTCTGGACTTGTTTTCTTTTCTCCATAGACAGGCCCTGCATTATCTTGAATAGGCAGATTGCAACAACCCATGCTTTCCTGTTTGTCGGACACTTCAGATAAATTTAATTAATGTATTAGTTACTTCAACTTTTATTTTCCTTCATTATTCAATTATGTTTTCATAATATGTACTATATGTTACAAACAAGTGTTATATAGAAACAAGTGTTAAAAATCACTTTTGTTGCTACTTATGTCTTTCTTTAATACAACATTTTTTCCTCCTTCAGTACAGGACAGTAAAGTCCAACTCCCCATTCCTCAACTGCGTAAAGTATGGGCTGAGGCTGTTCATTATGTTTCTGGCTTGAAGGAAGATTACAGCCGCCTTTTCCAGGGCCAGAGGGCTGCTATGTAAGTGTGTGTGTGGGGAGGGGTTGTGTTTCAATGCAACTATTTCAAGTTTAAGAAAGAAATATTGTTGATGTGCCATTGAAGCCACTGGTTCAATTTTTTTAATATTATTACATGAAAGCAGATAGCTTTTAACTAGATACTAGTTTTGCAAAGATATTGATATTTATTACTGCTACCCTTTTCCCCTGGAAATGTGTTTGGTCAACTGTCCACAGTTAGGGTTAGAGACTCAAGTGTTTTGAAATTAATTTTTATTTTAGGAATTGTACTGTGTTTAGTATTTACAACTTTAATGCTTGAATGGTTTGCATTGACTTGCTTGCCTGTTTCGTATATTTGTAATCTTTGTATGTATATGTTGATCTTTAAATTATATAAGGGGTCTTTTGTAACCTCAAGTGCAGCTTAATTGTGGTCACTAGAGTGAAATGCTCCTGACACCATTAGCCTCTGTACAAAGAATCCAAAAGGTTTGCTAAATGGAGTGTGTGTGTGTATTTGAAAAACATTTGGTTTCCCAAATGAAATGGTCAATGATTTGGTCCAGGCAGCTTTGCCAATACAGGGTACAGCATTCTCAATATAGCTGGTTAGGCTACTCAAATTTATAAACGATCAGGAGGAGAGGGGCAAACACCCATAGACGAAAGTGATGAAAGTTTATTAAACAAAATATTTCAAAGTACTGAAGCCCAGTGTGTTTCTTCTTGTAATTGACTTTATCAGGGGAATATAAAATTATTATTGTGAATGAGAATCCTTCAATTTGCTTCCAGACTCCCAAAGCAGGTCTTGATGGCATGGAGTCGAAGATTTAAATGATGAAAGGGAAATTCAAAAGAACAAAGGGATAATAGAGGAAAAAAACAAAAATAAAATATAGTGTAGTATTTTTCACACTACTTTATATCATCCAGTGATCACGACAATTATGGAAAGGCTGTGCCCCATTTTTCAAATAATCCAAATGTTGTTTTTTTTATTTTGCTATGTAATAATAAAACAGTACCAACTTAGTACAAACTAAGATTTTTTAAATGAATCCTTATTGGAAGCAAAATTAGTATAGTAAGCTTAGGGTATGAAGATTCAAATTACGGAAAGATTTGTTATATGGAAAACCCTATGTCCCCAGCATTCTGGATACCTGGCCCATACCTGTACTGGCAATAAGGCAAATGTAGCATTAAAGTTCAGATGCTGGGTTTGCTCAGAAAGCTTGTTGATGCATGTATGTGCATGACGCCACAAGTGATGTATACATGTCCAGGATTGGGTTATATCATACATGATATCATATAATTATTTTAAAGGCTCTACAGAAACCCTAGAATCCTTCATCACTAATTTAAATTCCAATTATATTGGAATGTCATTTACATCTACAATTGATCCAGTTCAGATCATCCTTCTGGATTTGGTACTTAAAGGGAATGTAAAGGCAAAAACAATTAAAATCCTATTTTTACTTTCTTTAAATGAAAATAAAACCTATCTCCAATATACTTTCATTAAAAAATACGTACCTGACTGTATGCAGGGAAATTCTTCCTTCATTTACTTGTTCTGACTGCTGAGGATAGGAAACTTCAGACTGTCCCTAACTGCTCTGCAGGGAAAGGATCATACTTTCAAAAGGCGGGGGTGGGAATAAAAGGGCGGGCCCTGACGGCGGGGGGGTTCCTGACAATAAAGGGGCGGAGCCAGTGTGTGATTGGGTGGGTAGTGACGTCAAAGGGGCGGAGCCACGGCGTGCGTTTGGCAAGAAGCCGGCAGGAAAAACTTTAGTTTTGAACAGGCTGGGGGCAGGCCACGGGCTTTTGTTAGGTGTATTACAAATTTACCGGCAGCTACATTGCCAGTAAATTTGTAATCCCGGCCCAGCTAGGCCAGTAAAATCCCGGGCAGGGGGCAACACTAACTGACACCTGTCAGACTGCACTAAGCTGTTATTGCTTGATGCATACATTGCAGTAGTTCCTACTAACATAACGTAAGTTTTTCCATAAGTTGTGCAAATTGCTTACATGTAGCAGGCCCAGTGTGAGGCTCAATAATTCGTCTGTGTTAGTTCATTTAAATAGTAAAAATAATTAAGTAGTGTGCTAAGTCACAGTCAATTTATTGAGGGTCTGTGGAATTTGCCCCAACCTATCCATCTACCCTGTCACACTGTTCTGCTTTTCATTCATAAATTTCTTTGAAAGTACCGTAGTGAAAATGTTTGCATAATCTTCCAGTGGGGCCTAATAACTAGTCATTCCACTGCTGAAAAGTTAATGAAGGAAACATTTAATATAATTTATTAAATGCATCCCAATAAAAACAGATGCTGTTGTACTATAATAATCCAAACTAAGATATACTGTAATTTTTCCTTATTGGAAGCAAAACCAGCCTACTGGATTTATTTAGTAGATTTAAGTATAAAGATCCAAATTACAGAAATATCCATTATCCAGAAACCCCTAGGCCCTGAGCATTTTGGATAACAGGTCCCATACTGTACTAATAAGTCAGTTCATTGAGGGCAGTGGAATTTACCTTAAGTTTTTATTTCATTTGTGGTCTGCAGAGTTTGCATCTACATGCCCATGTTAGCTTCACTGCACTGTCTTTGCTTTATATGTAACTTACATAAGCTTCGACATAAGTTGCTTAAAGGGATACTGTCATGGGAAAAAAATTTTTTCAAAATGAATCAGTTAATAGTGCTGTTCCAGTCAGAATTCTGCACTGAAATCCATTTCTCAAAAGAGCAAACAGATTTTTTTATATTTAATTTTAAAATCTGACATGGGGCTAGACATTTTGTCAATTTCCCAGCTGCCCCAAATCATGTGACGTGTGCCTGCACTTCAGGAGAGAAATGCTTTCTGGCAGGCTGCTGTTTTTCCTTCTCAATGTAACTGAATGTGTCTCAGTGGGACATTGGTTTTTACTATTGAGTGCTGTTCTTAGATCTACCAGGCAGCTGTTATCTTGTGTTAGGGAGCTGCTATCTGGTTATCTTCCCATTGTTCTTTTGTTTGGCTGCTGGGGGGGGGGAAAGGGAGGGGGTGATATCACTCTAACTTGCAATACAGCAGTATAGAGTGATTGAAGTTTATCAGAGCACAAGTCACATGACTTGGGGCAGCTGGGAAATTGACAATATGTCTAGCCCCATGTCAGATTTCAAAATTGAATATAAAAAAATCTGTTTGCTCTTTTGAGAAATGGATTTCAGTGCAGAATTCTGCTGGAGCAGCACTATTACTGATTCATTTTGAAAAATTTTTTTTTCCCATGACAGTATCCCTTTAAGCTTCTGGGCATTTTTGGGTCAAGTTACATAAATTGATTGTTATTGCATTGGATAAAAGCGGGGGACTCTGCAAACGCATCTTACAAGTCAAATTTAGTTCCGTGGATCAAAATACAATGGGACTGATACAAATGATGTGTAAACTACATGGAAAATGTTGCAGAAGGGGTCATTTTTGAGCAGTTATGCAAGAACGAAGTTTTACCCATGCATATTCGCATACGGTATGTATTTTGAGTGCTTTATCTGTAAGCACATTGACATACAGTATATAGACATATTGATCTATATAGCAGGGACCTCCTACCACTATTTGTTTTTGTAATGTACTGTTCAACTGTACAGCACTGCATGCAAAGTTGCCATGTATAAATGAAAATATACACACATACAAGGACCCAGTGCTCAGAAACGTTTGTAGTTTTTGTGTATGCTATGTAAATATACAGTAAACCTTAAAGGGATGGGCCACCTTAGTATGTTTTAGAATGGACACTTCTAAGCAACTCTTCAAATGATCGTTATTTTTTATTTAGCTTATTTATTTGCTGTCTTCCTTTTTTGCAGCTTTCAAATGGAGGTCACTGACCCCCACCTAAAAAAACGAATGCTCTGTAAGGTTATTATAAAACACCATAAAAATCATGAGTGCATCCCTTTAAATGTTTAAGCAAAGTTAATGTGAACAAGGCAATGGGACAATTGTGGAATAGGCCACATTTTCCCATTTTTCCCCAAAACTATCAGGCTTGTTAATTCCTACTAGGATGAGTCATCATTACAGAGGAACCTGGACATACAAGGGCTTCTTTGCAGATGCAGTGGCCAGCTTGTGCTTTTCTCTGTAGTGAGTTGCATCTAAAGCCACTTTCATTAAGAATACTTATGTCCAAATTCAATTCTGCAGAATTTAGTTTGTTTTGAATTTAATTGCAAAGTTAAGTTGAAGGGCTGTTAATACAGTAATAGTTGCAGCATTCCTGCTAACAGCAAATAAGATGTTCATGTCTTTAAAGTATACTAGACGTTTCACCTCTTGCCTCAACCAACCCTACCTTTGGCCTAGTTCAAATTAATTGCATGTAAAATGATCTCTATAATAGTAATGTTATACTAGATATATCAATGGGGGGAGTTGAGAAATCCCCATAGTGTATGGTTTCAATGTACAGGTGCAAAATGCTGTTTTCTTAATTGGAAATGATCCACACATTATGTATGCATAGCCAATTCATTATTAGAACATTAACAAACAAGGGAAAGTTGTGCTCACCACTAATTTTTAAAAACCATGAGGCTGTGACCACACAATACATATAGACAGACTCTTGTATTTATCATTATTAGAACATGTCCATTTTAGGTGCTATAAATCATTGCGTTCCCTGGTAACCTAATTACAGTAGTATATTATTGTGCAATGGGCTGGTTGTGTGCATGATGTTGTTCCCAATATCTGGAAACTCAAGTGATGTCCTGTCTGCAGTCAGTGGCCAATGTATCCGTTATAATGGCTGTGCACAGTCTCAAAACTTGTCTGTAACTGTTTTTTGCAATGTTAGGAGTGTTTTTAAGCTAAGCTTTTATTGCCTGAGTCAATGATAGTACTAAATATTATTTAATGCATGTAAACACAGGCACTACTGCTCAAGACAACATATTCATAGAATCTTCTGTAATCCTAAAACCTCAGGCTCAGCCTTCTGCGCTTCAATACTAATCTCACCAAGATGAAGAACACCATGGTGTCTGCTTCACAGCAGCTAGATGCAAAGTTGCAGTTCTTCAAGCGAAGCATTGAGATTGACTTGGAACGGTATAGTGATCAAATGGCCTATGGAATCTGTGAGTAAAGGCTGGTGAAAAGAGCAATGTATTAATATATTTAGATTGAATATTCAGTATATGTGTGTGTTGCTCACATGAGAGAATGAAATAATGCTTTGTCACCTAAAATATGAGGTCATTTTTCATCTCTGTTTATCAATACAGTAAGTGCCTGAGTTTATTTCATGAGTTTGATAATGTGCTATTTTCATGTAAAATTGTATGTCCTGATATATTAAGCTAAAAGCAGCAGTATAATGTAAATAATGTGAGATATGCTAACCAGGCTATTTTTACATATTGTCTTCCAAGGGTTAAACCAGAATTGGTATTTGGGATTGACAGTAGGCTGCTATTGTCCATGAATATGGTAATGACATTTCTTTAGATGATTAAAAGATGTGTGAAATAAAGTTTTTGAAACAGGAAGGCAGAATGTAATGATATTTCTCTCCATTTATTATTATTACTATTATTAGTCATAGCAGTATAGCTATCATTATATTATCATTACAGGTGTGGGACCTGTTACCCAAACTGCTCTGGACCTGGGGTTTCCCAGGACTGTTGCTAAGTGCTTACATTTTTATAGAATTGGAATAAATTGTTGAAATGCGATTTTTCTGATACCCTCCTGTAATGTTAATATCATGACCAGCTTAGTCAAACAAGATTAAAACCCTCAAGGGAAATACTGAATCACCATTAATGACCTTGTATTTCAATATTATAAAATACAGCTGAATATGATTTTATCTTCTGCTTTAGCTTCAGAGAAAATGTTGCGAGCATGGAAGGAAATGGAAGATAAAGCGGTTTGCTTTGGTAAGGTATGTAAAAATAAACAAAATAAATAAATTCGTACTGTCAGGTGTTCCAGTAAAGATACTGTAGTAAATCGTGAATTTTTTTTCAAGTTGTTAGATGCAGCATAATGTAGCATATTAGAATACTGCAAGAACTATTGTGTATTGTTTACAAAACACAATTCTCACATCCTTGCTGTTA